>NW_023994194.1:142500-275000 GCF_015586225.1 Lucilia sericata
TTGATTGGATAATTGGAACTCCAACGCAAGGTCGGTATAGTTGTTTAGCGCTCTTTAAGGCTTTGACTAAGGCGGAAGTCTGTTGTGACCACAAATTTATCAACGTTTTTGAAGGAAGGATGTAAAAAGCCAATACAAAATTGCAAAAAAGAAATTAATATACATATATTAGGCTAATTTGCGAAAAATTTAACTGCATAGAGCAGGTTAAAATCAAATATATAACAAATAATTAATTTTAGGATCTTCAAATTTGAAACAAAGTATAACAATATTTTAAATTTGGACCAAATTTATAGGTGAACCTAAAGGATTTACTAATGTCTCTACAATTTCTATTTTAACTTCATTTCTACTCTTTGTTTGGTTTTAATTTTAAATCTCTACAAACGCACTCAAAATAAGTGAAGGAACCCAAGTTAATCAGATTTGTTTTCTATCAACAATTTCGAATAAAAGTTATCGTTGGCTTAGAAATGTAAACTTAAGCCTTATTTATGTTCTCGTTTTCATTCTTTTTTTGTTCTTCATTACAATGTATAGTTAGCAGTCTCAATTCTTAGATGAATTAAAATTAAAAATGTATAAGTGTTTGTTGGGTAGTAATGTTGATTACCCTGCAGTGCCTGAAATGCACTACAACAATCGTTGACACCGATAATCTTTTTAATATAATCAATAAAATAAAGCTTTGAAAGAGCTTTGTTCAAGTATTCTATCCGATTCGTTGACTTAGTGGTTCAAGTGGAAAGCCAATAAATATTAATGTGGTTTTTTAAAATAGTAATGCAACTAGAAGAACTTGTCATTTGCCTCATTCAAAACTACAGGTTATACTTACAACATTCTATAGGTACTCGTAGAACACATGTACGAATGCGAATATGTATGGCTTGTATTCACAAAGGATTTGTGCAAGTTACAAAACGTAACGGATAGTCGAACAAATTAAAATCCTATCTTTATAGATCTACTACTGCTACTGCTGCTACTTACAACGACTATTTCAAGTTCTACAACAGCAACAACAATATTAAACAAGAAAAAATTTGCCAACAACAAAGTACAATTTCAATGAACAATAATGTCCTTTTTATATAAGTGAATATGTGTTTGTATGTGCTTTCATGAGTCCTTTTATGTTTTGTAGTATTAGTAGTAGTCCTAGTTATTGTAGTGAGTGACACAACACAAACAAAATCCTTACAAAAATCTCCCAAAATAGGAAGAAATTACAAACGACATCAAATAACAAAAAAATTGGATCTAAACAGGACTATATCAAAACACACACAAACACAGGCTTTATTTGTGAGTAGCAATAGAGAAACGAAAAATAAGAATAGAAAAAAAAAACACACACACAGAGGAGATGAAAGTTAAAACCAAAAGCCATTTGTTAGCTAATTCAACAAGATGTTTGCTCGTTCAGCAAAATGAACTTACTCGTGTTGTACATACTACGACTAGGACTACAACAATAGCAGCAAATACTGCAATAATCTAGGGATAAAAGAGATTTTTAGGAGAACAACTTAAAAAAAAACAGGAATGTTTCATTTGGTTCCAATTTTGTGTTTGCAAGAAACTACAAAATGGAATTCATAATTTTGGATCCAAAGCAACGGTACCAGATTCTTGATACAAAAAAGAAATACATATGTACATATATCTGTACTGGAACCGCGTTATGCAATCTAAGAATTGCATCGAGTTCTCATGGTAAATGACTCGCTTTGATAGTTGTTAGAATACACGTGCACCCCGAAAGGACCTCTCCAAGAACCGGGACAAGAAAAAGTCCGAAACCAGATTATGTGGTTCTGCGCTTCGGTCCAATCTCAAATCATTCAAAGGAATATTCGTCAGCAGTTTATAGTCCCACAGACCAGAAGTACTGGTAGCACCTCTTTTCCCCGGGATTCTAATAACACCAAGATGAAGCCTTTTATTAAGGTAACATACCCCCAGGGGTATATTTTGCGAAAAACCTAAAGCCGTTTAGGACTTTAAAAGACCTATAAGCGAATACTCATTCATGTGTTAGCTCTGGTACCAAGCCACTCGGGAATAGTCGGTCTGACAAAAGCGAACGAGAGCATAATTTAAAACATGGGCGAGGGTATCACAAACGGCCAGGGTAGAGCCACATAAATGATATGGGATGACCCCAACGAGAGCAGGACGATGAGCCTCTTAAGAACGAATAATTCGGAGGTTAGTATGATGATACGCACTCCTAATGGACACATATGATTACCGGTACAACAATACAAGATTGGAAGAACAGACTTAGAGCATGCGGAGTGTACAGAAAAACGTTCAAACACTTTCTCTCTCATTGCCATGTTTTCATCAAAATTAGATCGAAATATCTCGAAAACTATGTTATTGTAGATTTTAGATCCCTCCTTGGAAAATTCCAAGAAACTACGTCCAGTTTTTTGGACGTAATTTGAACATTCTACTATAATTTACAAATCGTTATATAAAGTTTTTTCATCAACTTTTTCCATGAAGCAGACTCGCTAGAGGTCTATGTGTATTTTCCAGATCCGATATATTATACATCTTCCCTTCAAGCTAACCTATCTTAAAGACGAATTTTAGAAAAATTTCCGTCAAATGGGAACACGCTGGGCTGGGAAAAAACGGAATTATATTATCGGCAATATTCGAATACACACTATTACTATACTATTTCTATTTGGGAGGTCTTCCAAAAGTACAATTGATATCAAAATATGAAGTCAATTTTGTATTTGAAATAAATTTACTTACCATCTCCAATTTACAACAATGAAATAAAAGAGCCTTTTTTGGAAATTGCATGTGTACATCATGGGTGCAGTTGCTATTCATTCAGTTTGGAACTCCATACAACTCAAATGATTCTAATGCTGTGCATCGACCATGTACTATTTGATGTTGCTTGATGATACGGAGGTACTATACTTGCATAAACAAACTTACATACATTCATACAAATAAGTACTATGTATGTATATTACAAGTACGTATGTATACGTATTAAACTTTTTTTTCGTTTTATGAACTATTGAAAAATTGTGTGCACAAATATGATGACATGTACAACACACTTCGTTCAATTCAATCGACATTTACCACTGCATGCCATGCACATCTCTGTAAGCATAAGTCTGTATTAGTTTCATCTCCATGTATCCTTTTGTTATAACTTCAGTTAACGTAACTTACAGGACATTGTGCATGAGAAAAAGGATTTTTTTCGAAAAAAAAAAAATGTCAGAAAAAAGTTCCTACAACATTAAACTAAACATTATTGTTAACGAATATTTATGCAGTCTATTTTTAGAGTATTAGTTGCTGTTATCGCAACATACATCTTTCCTTATACATGTCTATGAAAGTCTGTATCCTTATTGAAAGAGTGCAGTTTTTTTTGTAAAATTTTCATGGAATTTAAAATTTGCAATTTAAAAGATATTTAGAAATTAAGTTACTTTGTAGTTTATTGAATATTAGAATATTTTATTGTATAATTGTAATAAAACATGAAATGTTTTGGTCGTTCTTAAGCTAAATCACAATTTAGCTTTATTATTACACAATATGATCAAAAAATTCTTTTGAAATATTATAATTAATAGATATTGGCTTCAATTTCATCACCGTATTGAAATAATAATTGCCAATTAGTAAGTAGTCAACTAATTACTCTTCAATGTAAGTATTTGCTCAAAGAAAAAATTATTGACAGTTTATTATACCCACCATCAAAAAAGATGTGGGTATATTCCGATTGTCCATCCGTCTTCCCCCTGGGGGTATGTTACCTTGGTGAAATCTCCACCTTGGTGTTATTGCAATATCCCGAGGAAAAGAGGTGCTACCAATATCTCTAGTCTGCCGGGACTATAAACTGGTGATGATCAAATGTATCCTCGGCCTTTCCTTGGAATGATTTGACATGGGGTCTAACCAGAGTACCATATAATCTGGCACTACGGGTGGCCGGTTGTCCACAGGACCTAGTCTTGACCGGTCAATTGGTTGAGGTTCCTTCGGGATCCACGTGGTGTCTGTGGTTTATACCCAAATTTGCGGGGAGAGAATGTTGATTCAGAGACTGATATATCCAAATGCCAAATATGTCTGGATTCTCTCTCCGGTGCTGTTGGATTCCTGAACCCGTTGAGTATCTTCTACTCTTCGCGTAGTAGGGCGCCAGTATATGTTGGGGAATTTTCAGGTTGACACTTGGTAGTTGCCTGTCATTCCGTAGATCGTTCTTTATGGTCTGAGTATGGAACTGATGTAATTGGTGAACGATCGGGATCGGGATCCTCTGCCCGACAGGATTGATTTAGTAGACCTTTTTCTTCAGGAAAGTTCTCGGTGCTGTTGCCATCTCAAATTCGTATTGTTTCCTGCTACGCGACTTTTGGTTGAGGTCCACCACTCAACTTGTCGGTGCAATTATTGAGTTTAAATTAACTTTGGAAATTCCTACATCCTTTGACACATTATCTGACATACAGAGGAATCCTGATTTATTGGCTGGGTATTTCGGACTACCAAATACGTCTCTAGGTGCTGTTGCCGAAAAAACAAAGCCATCTCAGTAGTGTGGTTGCTCGGGCTTTAAGAGGTTAAGGAATACACTGGAATGGGCCATTTTTAATAATGCAATCTTTCATGGTCACCTTGCGGTATACCAGAAGATTGATTTCACCTATTGTTGGGGTTGCCGCCCCTTCTATTGACTTTAGACCAGTGATTGTTTTTTCCTTGTCGGGGTTTGTATTGGGAATGATCCCATGCTGCCTGTCATTCCGCTACTATGGCAAGAGATTAGATAACTCGAGTACTCCAGCAAAGTGCTTGTACATGGACCGGCTCAGCCATATACAAAAATTGACACCTGAGTCCTTCATTGATGAAAATAACCAGTTTAAAAGCTTGCAACTTGGTGGATTACATGAGTGTTATAAGTACATTTATGATTCCTGACTGTGGTCCAACATTTTTGATGCTACACAGAGCCTTTGAGGTTCTTATACCGAACAGGGAACAATGGACAAATCTGAATTGGTGGCAGGAACAGCTGATGAAGTATGGTTCACAGATGGTTCCAAACAGATAAATAGCAATACTGGAGCGGGAATCTATGACACAAATTTCCAAAGGCCCACCCTATGGGTAATTACCCCTCAATCTTTTAGGCAGAGGTGTATGCAATTATCATTTGCATTAGAGAATGTCTGAGAAGAAAGCTGAGAGGATTAAAGATATTTGTGATGTCGGATCAGGCGGCCCTTAAGGCTTTACTATCATATGAAATCAGGTTGGATGTCGTACTTGACAGTTTGACATTTGTAAATGAACTGGCCATGAAGGACACTCTGGCAATGAAAGAGCAGATTGTCTGGCAATCTTGGACCAGAACCATTCTTTGGTATCCCCAAAGTACACATTAGGAAAACATGCGATTCATATGTTGAATATGAATTTCTCCGCCACTGGGAGTCAATACCAGGACTCAGACAGGCAAAAATGTTTATAATACTAATGAAAGGTAAAACCCAAAAGTTACTGTCACTTGACAAGAATAACCTAAGATTACTAACGGGACTTTTTACCTGACACTGTGGACTTAGATACCACCAGCACATTCTTGGTAACAATTTGACGAGGCTATGCAGATTTTGCGAAATGCATAGTGAAACCTCTGAACATGTACTTTGTGACTGTTAGCCATTATGGTTTCTCAGAGTGAGTATTGTGAGAGGCGCTTTTCTTACGCCTAATGAAATATTCAATCTCTTACCGTCTAGAACATTAAGATTCTAGATACGTGAACTTAATCTCCAATGGTAAATCAAAAGGGCTGCACAAAAGATCTTAACTTGGATCGTAGTGCTTTGTGCCCTCTTAATCAATCAAGGCAGTAATCGGTGAAAAAGTTATTTTCTGGAGGGGACCTTATATGGAGGGACTGCCATCTGGTCATCATACATTTTGGTTCCCATAAAACTTGTTTATGTCGAGATTCATCGCCAGACAGTTATTTTTAAGCCAATATTTTTAAATTCAATTATGGACCCATCATCATGGCGGGTAGGGTCAATTACGGTACGATACTCTTAAAATTTGGTTCAAAGATTTCGGTTCCTATAAAATTTGGCGGTTTCGAATTATATTGCAGTACAATTATTTTTAAGCCACATATAAGCATTATAATCCTTTTTTGAAGGGATCGTTCTATAAGGATGTATGTTACATGATATTTGCTTGTCCAATAGGATAATTCTCGAACCAAGGACCTTATTCTTTTTCAGATATTTTATCCGATAGATTTACAATCCATTCATCTCTTGGTAGAATACGAATCTGGAAAGTCGAATGTTCGGTGTCTCAAAATTGAGCTCCTTACATGTTTTGAAATGGCTCCAAGGGATAACTGATTGATCATTTGTAAAATTTTGCAGATTTTATTTACTATTTTAGAGATAAAGTCATCAAGTCTAACCTAGATTGAAATCTCAGTACTCAACTCTATATTGTGTCAATTTTTCATAAATATCAGATCAGAACTTTTAAAAATATCATCAGGAACACCCTAATGTATATAGTTTTCGATTCGAGAAAATACTAAAGCACTGAATTATCCATGTCTGCATACTATGTACCTACTATTTAAAGAATATTTTGATTGAAGAAACGTTAAAATTACCATTTATTAAAACAATCAAAACAATTTAATTACAAATTTTTAATAACATTTTGTAAAAATCAACATGCATTATTAATAAAAATATTAACAAAAGTGTAATAAACGATTTTGTTAAACAACCAAAAGTATTATAGAAAAAAAGGAAAATTTTTGCTAAAGAAAAAGTAAAATTACAATGGAAACCACGCCTGTTGTACAATAAAAAGAAGGTGTTAAAAAAATGGAAAAAGAAACAAAATAAACCAGCGAAAAACGGCTAAAAATTGGATGAGGAAAATAAGAATAAACAAATAGAATTAAATGTGCTGAAGCCCATTTTTAAGGAAAGAGAATTAGAACAGAAATATAAACCTACCAACAAACCTTTAAAATAAGAAACAAAAAGAAGTAGTTGTTTTTTTTTTTGTATTTGTAAGATTTTATAAATTTCCCCTTTTTGGAAGACTTCCAGTTGCACTTTTTAATAAGATTTACTAAAAAAATAACGATTTTTATTAGTTGGGTTGGTAGTTTGTTTGAGCTAAAAAGAAACAACTATAAGGGGTTTGAGTGTGAAGAAGCAAAGAAAATGCGTTTTATTATGCAGTTGTAAAGCTAAATATAAAAAACTAACGAGTAACGAATTGTTTAATGTCAACAATTGACGTTGATTTTTCATGGTGGCGCTAAAGTAGCTCATGGACTCGTTTCAAAACAAACACACAAAGGCGTTGCTTCAAACCAAAAAAGAAAAAAAACTTAAACAAAAACAATTAACAGGCAACAACAATATGGTGTAGCAAAGCAACGAGTAGCATAACTGTTCAACACACTGTAAGCATATAACCAGCTCTGTCTTACTTTCATACTAGTATGAGTTGTTTGGAAAAAGAGATTTTACACGCAAGTCAGATTTTGTTTTTTTGTCTTTATTTTCTGTTTTTTTGTTTTGTTTTCTCTTCTTTCTGTTGTATAGTGTTGTACTCTTCTGTTGCATGGTGTATTTAGCGCTGTTGTTTGCTACAACCTGGCGACAACTTGCAACTAGTTTGTGCTCGAACGTTAAATCGCGCGCATCTAAGCAAGAGTAGGCACGCAAAAAACAAGTTTGAGTTTTCAACATCAACAACAAGAAATTCGAGAAAAAAGCAACAACAAAACACACACACACACACGCTCTCACATAAAACTCCAATTGGACTAACAACTTGACTCGGGCTGAGTGGTGGCGTTGAAAAGAATTCAAATTGGATTTACAAAGAACAGCAGACTTCCTATGAGAATCTTTTGCACCTTTAGAGAGAAAAAAAATACCGGAAGTTAAACGTAAAGTGAGCCTAGAAAAATAACGTAATTTTGAACACGTCTCAACGATGACAATTTAACACATTGATGGAAATAAATTTTATTGCCAACAAACAAAAAATTACCAACAACAACAAAAGCCGTCGGGTTAAAATTTGCGCTTAAAGAAAAAACGTTTTAAAAAAAAATTTCCGTGTAATTGTTATTTAAATTAATTTAATTACAAATTTTCCTCAAAATCCTTGACCTTGTCGTGTCTTTAAAAACAAAACTTTTAGCAAAAAAAAAAAGAGAGAACGTGCTACATACCTTCGTTATTTAAACACGTTCCTACCATTAGGATTGACCTTTTAAACGTCAAACAAGTGTCAAGTTATTAAAATAATTTACATTTTACATTGTCTGTCGTTGCCGCGCTCGCTGTCGTCTGTAGCGTCTTAATCTGTTTTTACTGTATCATTATCTGGTTCGTTCGTTCTTTCTCTGTCTGCTTTACTCTCTCACCCTTCTTCTTTTACACCGCTTGTCTACATACATAATTATTGTTGAAAAATGCAAAAACAAATTAAATTTTAAGGTCAACATTTTTTTCCATTTGTTTATTTCGCATTCTGGTCAAATGTTTATGCAAAACATTTATTATGTCAATTTAAAGTGACAGTTTTATTCTACTACAATATAAAAAAATATAAAAAAACAAAAGAAAAATCAACTATAATAAAAAGTGTCAAAGTTTTTAACCCAAAAATAATAAAAGTTCTTTTAAAATTATAATAATATAAAAAAACATTTCGCTTATCCCCAACAATATGTACTTTGTGTATATTTAAAAGATAAATAGTGTTGCCAGTTATAGGAAAAAAAAAACAACTGAAATTAAAATATGGCATCCTATCAAATTGATTGTGGATATCCGACGGCAAATCAGGTGAGTGTAATTAACATGTTTATAAATAGTTTTAGAACAATTATTGTGGAAAGTTTAAAGTTGTCAAAGTAAATAAGTTTTATTTTACATGATATTTTAAAGAAAATTTACAAAAATAAGTTTTAAAATTTCATACATATTTTTTGCAAATTTACAATTTTACATCCCTTAATCAAAAACTCCATAAAAAGTATTAAAAGAATCACAATCTTACTATTTCCCTACCGATATTACTGGTTTTAAATAAACGACGTTGTTTAGATCACTAACAGCTGATCATTGTTTACAATTTTTTATACAGGCTTAAACTTAATGTAAAGAAGATTGACAATCGTGCGTTCGCTCTCAAGTGCTGGTATAATAAAATATATGAAAATTAAAAATATTTTTTCACTTACTGTTGTGCTTCTCAACTTCTTATCCTATATCAAAAAAGTATCTCCTTGTTTTCACCCAAAAACTTTCGAATTAACCCAGCTAGCAATTTGAAGATTGTTGGATGATTAATCAACGAACTGAGTCCTCTTTGACTCCTTTTGATGACCTAAAAGTGATTAAAATACAATAACAAAATGTACAGCAATTACAAATTAATTTGTGATCATATTTCAAGCAATTGGAAGATCTAAAATTGTTTCCTATATATAATATGTTTTTGTTTGTAACGGAACAACTATTACACTTAAAAATTACTCAAAAATGAGTCGAAACTGATTAGAAAAGTTGCTCGTAAAAGACTCTTTTAGAGACTCTCTTGAGACGGTCTACTACACGCAGCTGAATCCTTCTATGAAGAACTCAGGCGACAATCTTTGTACATGGCTTTGCCGGTCCATGTACAAGCACTTTGCTAAAGTACTCGAGCTATCTAATATCTTGCTATAGGAGCCCAGTTGCGGAATGGCAGGCAGCATGGGATCATTCTCAATGCAAACCCTGACAAGAAAAAGCAATGACTAGTCTAAAGTCAATAGAAGGGGAGACTACCCCAACACCCTTCTGACGTCATAAAAGATTACATTATTTAAAATGCAATCCTCATCAAATAATGACCCATTCCAGTTCATTCTTTAACATTTTAAAGCCCGCGCAACCACACTACTGAGATGGCCCTGTTGATTCGGAAACAGCACCTGGAGACGTATTTGGTATTTCGAAATACACAGCCAATAAATCATGTATGTCGAGATAATGTGACAAAGGATGTAGGAATTTCCAAAGTCAATTCGATCCCAATAATTGCCCCGCCATGTTGAGTGGTGGGCCTCAACCATAAGTCGAGTAGCATGAAATAATACCATCCTATTGAGATGGCAACAGCATCGAGGACTTCCCTGAAGTAAAAGGCGTACTTACATCAGTTCCATTCACAGACCATAAAGAACGATTTACGAAATGACAGGCTACTACCAAGTGTCTACCTGAAAATTCCCCAACCTATACTGGCGTCCTATTACACGGAGTGTAAGAGATACACAACGGATTCAGGAATCCAGCATAAGTTGCTCTGTCACATCACCCAGTGACATCTGTTGAGTTGGCAACAGCACCGGAGAGAGAATCCAGATTCCAGAATCCTTTCGTGGATCCCGAAGGAATATCAACCAACTGACCAGCTAGGAGAAGTCCATCGGGCAACTGGCCATCCGTAGTGCCAGATTATATGGTGCTCTGGTTAGACCCCATGTCAAATCATTCCAAGTAAAGGCTGAGGATACATTTGACCATCACCGGTTTATAGTCCCGGCAGACTTGAGGCAGTGGTAGCTCTTCTTTTCCGCGGGATATTGCAATAACAGCAAGATGGACATTTCACCAAGGTACATTGCCCCCAGGGGGTTATTCGAAAGACAGTAACAAAATGTACAGCAATAATAAATAGATCATCCAGGCGTTCGAAATTTGTTTATACATTTTTTATTTAATTATATATCGCTCAGTCGGAAGATCAAAAACTGTTTTCTGTATTATTGTATTTGTTTGTTACATACATAAAAATTACCCAGAAAAGACTCAAAAATTACTAAAATATAATTCGAAAAGAACTCTAAAACGACCAGTAATTCGACTAAAAAGTGATCAAAAGAAGTGCTAATAAAAGACTCTTTTAGAAGAGTCGCGGCTAGGGTACTATTTTCCTCCGACGAAAAGATCATTTATGTTCAAAAAACGAGCTCATATATGATCATTTTATTCGCGCAGAAGAGTCATAAATGACTCGAATGTGATCAATTTTTTTTTTAAATTTCTAGCTGGGATGAGCCTACGGGGTACGTGACCTGACCTTAATAATCCCGAATGAGTGTTAAATGATTTTTTTATACTTTTTTGTTACTCTAACAAACTTTGGGTTTAAAAATAAGCTTTAAAATGTTATTTTTATACCTTTCACCTTCGTGAGAAGGGTATATATGTATATGTAAGTTTGTCAATACGTTTGTTATTTCCACAATATAATTTTTAAACCCTTTGAAATATATATTTTATGGATCCTTATACACAGAAAAAATTATCGGTAGTTTATTTTCAATTAACATGTTTTCCTCTTTCTTTAACTTTTATTTAAACAATTTTTTAATTGTCATAATTATCTCATTGTTTTGATCCTAAGTATACAAATTTGATTAAACTTTTAATTGAATCAAAAATTTTTAATTGGCTGAAAAAGTTTTTCCAGCCTACTTTTTTATTTTGGTTTTTTGTTTTGATATTTTATTTAAATAATTTCATTAATTATAACTGAAAATAATTCTCAAATAGTCAATAATATTTTAGGCATAAGAAGTTGAAGTTTCATAAATATTTTAAAATTTATAAATCACTTTCTTTGTTCAAATGTGACAAAAAAGAGATATTTTTGAGAGTGCTTAACGCATTGTTAAAGGTAAAGGAATCCTTTAATGTTGTAAGCATTCAATTAATGCTTTTATTGTTTCAGTCATCGACTTTATTGATTTTTAATACATTTTTAACCAAACTGTTCAATTTATTTGATTAATAAACTAATTAAAATGTAAGTTTTATTTTATTAAATATTTGATTTATCCAATTAATGAATTAACTAATATTAAATTTTGAATTTAATTACTGATGTTAATTGTTTTGATTATTTCTTTAATTGGAAAAAAATATTTTTTTACAAATTTCATAATTGATATCATCATTTTGTTCAAATTAACTTTCTGAAGACCCCATATACCTTCGTGATCCAAGTCTTCAATAATTCTGTCTGGCATACTTTCGAGAAGTTTTCTATTAAAAATCATCAAAATCGGTCAATAAATAACTGAGATATGGCCAAAAATCTGAGACTACCACTTCATTTTAATCCCTCTTTCATCTCAAAAATGTCTATTTTTCTGATTTTTTCATTCAAATAAAAATTCGATTTGCAGAACGCCAAATCCGGTTTCTCGGTTTTGAAACAGACAAGTTTATAACAAAATTATAAATTAAATTCTTAAAAACTAAAAAATAAATAAAAACTGTTTTTTTTTTTAACATACTTGGTATAGGGTATATACATATGATTCGGCACAGCCGAATATAGTACTTTGACTTGTTTTTTATTCGTTGCTATTCTAAATTCTATTTTTATTGAAAATTAACTATAAATAAATAACATTTCGAACACGGATAATTCCCAAATATTGCAAACTTTGAATTTCACAGTTTATGGGTTAAGATTGACCGATTTGAATAAAGCTTCAGGTTATATCTGGATTATAATACTCTGAAAATAGTGTATATGCACATTTGGGTTACAACCATTCTACATAGTGTACTTTAAGTACTATTTTCTGGAAATAGTTGTTTTTTGAACCCACGGTATTAATTCAGATGATAAGCAAGGATACGGGCCGCTGTGTATGCCACTTCCATCTTTATAAATATTGATAATGATTTCCGAAGGTTATGACGAAAATTTTGGAAAAAAATCTACTATTTGTTTGTAATATTAAAATATTTTAAATAAAAGGGTAGGATTTGTTCAATATAATGCAAAATCTCCTATTCTATCTTTTCCTATATTCAAAAATAAAATTAGTGTTCGTTTTAGTCGAACAAATTTAAAAAATAATTTTTTTATTACTTGTCTATATTAAAATCTTACCAATTCGAGCCATAAAATTAAACAGAAATCAAAGTTTTACCCAATTTTAATTTTTTACCTTATAATAACACAGGCCAACGAAATGAAGGTTTGTGAAAACTGTTGAAAGCAGTTGGACAATTTTTAATGTATTTTTAGCTGCTGAAACCGAATCTGATATCTGTTTTTTTTCTATCACCCACAATTTTCTCGCAAAATCGCATAGAATATTTTCTTCATATATTACGAACATTTTGTACAATTTTAAAAATATACTTACGTTTATGGGTTAATTAAAAGTTTTTCGATATCATCATAAATACGGGTCTTCATTATATATTTTTCCTAAGTTTCATACAAATCGGTTGAAAACAAAATAATATTTCACTAGGGTTTCAAGAGAATTTCCCAACATTATATAGCTTGAGTTTGACATTCACAGTTTATGGGTTAACATTATACGATTTTACTATTAATTATTAACCCTTTAAAGCATTTGGAAACAATTTAATACTAAAGTGTGCTTTGTGCTAGTAAAAAATCTTACTGCTGCGAGCCGTTTATGGTGGGAAATTACAAAGTATGGGGAAGTAATGGGGAACTTCGTGTCAAGTGACCCAATTTTTAAAATCGATGTCTTCCGATTTTGATGAAAATTGCACCAAAGTTAGTATTATTGGATAATTGTCAAGAAACAAACAACAAAGCTCTGAAAGGAAATGGTCTAAGCTTTCTTATAAGCAAAAAAAAAAATAACTACAACAAAAACGTCCATTTTGAAAAAAAATAGGGAATAATGCCAAATATTGAAAAAAATCGTCTTCTAAAGTTAACAAATTATTTTTGATCGATATCCCACTCGTGTCCCATTATAGGACTATAAACCCCTTAAAGGAAATTGTATAAGGCCCATTAAAAAAAAATAGAACAAAAAACTATTTTAAAAAAATATAATTTTTTTGGAAACAATGGAAAAATATCTATCTGAAGAGTTACACTAATTTAAATAAAATCCTGTATGACCAAACTTGACACCTTCTAGGTGCGGCAGTTCTTGACCGATAGAGATGCAAATTTGTTTCTAGCCTACTATCCCATAGTACTAACCTTGGTGCAAATTTCATCAAAATCAAATAGGTTTTCCTGACTTGTTGACCTTGGAATCGAGATAGATTCATTATAGCATTGCCAAGAGTGAATTTTTAGTATTTATTAGGCTAATATTTACATAGATATCTAAATTGTTTGTGCAGCAGGTTCCCCGATATACGCATTTTTGTATTTAATTCATATGGGAAGTAACACGTCCCCTTTTTCTAGTCCGCCTATACTTGTCATAAATATGCATATTGATATTAATGTGGTTTAAGCACTTCAAATTTTATAGTTTCCCAGATATATTAATTTTGGTACTAACTTTATTTATTATGGGCGGATAACAAATAATAACACGGCAACTATTTCTTATCCGACCATTATCGCATATATTGATACTAAAATTTATCGCACAAAATTTACGAAACCAAATTTACGTCATTTGGTATTGGCCTTCAAAATAGGCGCAGGATGTGCCACACCCAGTATTGCTAGTTCGCCCATTTTTTCTCAGAATATTATGTAGGTGGCAAAGTAGTCCGTGCAAAATTTGAGGAGTCTAGTTATACCAGTTTCCGAGGTAAACGACTTATATTATATCTTTAGTAAAAGGGCGTGGCACATCGCCCACATGGAATTTCAAAATAAAAAGTAGCCTTTTTTTCTTTCCAGACATACGTAAAAATTTCAAAAAATCGGTTTAGCCGTTTAGGCGTCTATACAAGACTATAGACGAGACTAGATAAACTAGACTATAAACTAGACTATAAACCAGACTACAAAACATAGTATAGACTAGACTATAGACCAGACTAGACTATAGACCAGACTAGACTATGGGCTAGACATTAGACTATATCTAATCTCTAAATGATGCTTAATAATCGCCAAATTTCCTATGACGGGAAAAACGCCAAATTGGTAACACTGGATGTCTGCGTTCCATTCTTAATCATTATATTCTTGTCATCACTTCTGATTTATTCACTTATTCCTATAATAACATCAAAGCTCATATTTGGAGACCCACAATTAGGAATTCGAATGTATGAGTGACCTGATGACCTACTAAGTCATCAGTTTTTAAACTTGTAATACCTGGTAAAGGAATTTCGGATTTCAAGTTTCTGCTTTGATAAGAATATAAAAGGTGCAATGTGCTCCTGTTATGGAACCGCACATTTAGTGATACTTTCTTGATGGTGATAATGTTATGCTTTATTTTTTGTGGGAAAGATTTTAAAAATTTTTTGTCAAATATTTGAATTACAGTAGTTTTCCGATTTAACGACCATTCAATTCTACGAACATCGCATTTAACGAACAAGCTAATTTTTCCTATTGACTACCTTAAATAACGAACAAAACTTGTTTTTTGTACTCTGTTTAACGAACTAATAAAAATATTATTATTAAAATGAAGATAAAATGACATTTATCAAAAATAACAAATAACCTAAGTTGTAGCAAGCGGTGCTTTTATACCCAAAACTGTAACACATTCTGGGTTCTTATTAAATTTTAGTTCGATGTAGCTATGTCCGTCCGTCCTTCAGATAATGACTTTAACGCTCATTACTCGCTTAACAATACGAGTACGCCGATGAAATTCGATTCAAACATGTTCTATACTAACTGAAATCTCTATAAATTTTATGGGAATCGGTCCATAATTGACCTTACCCTCCATATCAGGCCCCCTTAAGAAAATTACTTCAACGCTCATTACTCGCTTAAAAATACGAGTATAGCGATGAACTTCGGCTCATGACTGAATTAAAAATACAGCGATGAAATTCGACACAAATATGGTTTGAAGGTGGGTATATAAGATTCGGAATTTTGTGTTTTGTGCTATTTTTATAAAAAAAAGAATTAATTTTTATAAAATACATTTAAAAAATATTTTATGTACCTATTTTTAATTAATTTCCTACCAAAAACCCACGTTTTAGTTAGTACTGCATATAACGAACTTTTCAATTTTACGAACAGGCCTGACAACATATGGGTTCGTTAAATCGGAAAACTACTGTATATGGATATGCATTAAACGAATCTTGTTCATTATACCCTACACCACTATAGTGGGCAGGGTATTATGCGTTTGTGCTGATGTTTGTAACGCATCAAAATATTAGTACTATACCTTAAAGTATACCGATCGACTCAGAATCACTTTCTGAGTCGATTTAACGATGTCCGTCCGTCCGACCGTCCGTGTGTCCATGTAAACGTTGTTATCAAAGTACAGGTCGCAATTTTCAAGATAATTTGATGAAATTTGGAATACACGTTTGTTTTGACCCAAGGACGAAGCCTATTGATGGTTAAAATCGGTGCATTATTTCACCTAGCCCTCATATAACTGAACCCCCCCGAAAAGGGAGGGGTTCAGTTATACATTTATAATACATTTATAATATAAATGTATCTCGATTAAAGTTCGCACAACTAAGTTTTATACAAGCCTTGATGACCTTGCCGAATTTCGAAATGGTCGGACTTTATTTGACCCTAGCCCCCAAACAAAGCCCCCTTCAGAAAGTGACTTGAATATCCGCAATTCATTTATTAGCACTGTTATTGCAATGAAATTAAGCACAGACAAATATTATATATATTATATATAAATATTATATAAATACAAATCTATCCAGCCCATTTTATCGGGATCGGTCCACATTTGCTTCTATCCCCCATATAAAGCCTCTTTTAGAAAATAAGTTTTTCGTCAATAAATTGCTTAAATAAATCGGAATCAAGGTAATATTCAAGATAAATGCTTTATTATGAAAAATAAATCACATTAAATATTCATAACTGGTGTAGGGTATCATATACTTTCTTACTTGTTTTTAAGATACTTATGTATGTGTGAGATTTGCTTAAAATATACCACTAGCATAGACATAAACCGAAAGAGATCTATATGTATGTATGTATGTATGAACTTGTATAATGGAGAGGATCCAGAAAGTAATGTCGTTGATGAGTGGTCATTACAAAGTAATGTATGAAATAACTACTTGGTTTTAGCAAAATAGACATTACTTTGTCTTTATTTAAAGTTGTGTGGTTCAAAGAATACTTATGATCTTGTAAAATAGTCTTTGAAAGTAATTATATTAAAAGTTAGGACTTATAAATTTGGGAATGTTGTAAACTTAATTTCACACATATAAAATAATGTTTTTTTAGAGGTTTTTTATATGAAAACTGTTTTTTCCACACAGTTTAGCGTTGCATTGTCACTCATTGCAACAACAAAAAACATTTTTACAAATATGCCTGTATCTACTGTAAGTATACATATTAAATGTCTCCCATAAAAATGTGAAACGTTACTAGGCAGGACTAAATGTATGTAACGAACGCATGTATGTGTGTATGTATGTAACATGCAAGTACACTTAAGTATTTATTTTGAAATCAATTAAATATGTTAGAATTTAATATGTCAGATGTGATATTATGTACTGAACAAATACTTTTTACATTACAAGCGTCTAAGAATAATGTAAAAATCGTTCAAAGAGTTTAATTTTTCGCACAGTATGAAATGCATAGCGATGACGCTGAATGTGGTAGCTAAAGAGGAACTCGAGTGTCTCCAACTCCAGCAGACGTCCTTTAAAGAATGAATAACTAAATAAACATTTAATACTCATGAACGAGGAGTATGTGGTGACCAATTCATTAAATATTTTTCCAACTTGTTTGTCAACTACACATCACAAATATGACGATATGACTGACAACAGTATTGTCGTCACTGTCTTTTAGATTTCTTTCGTGTTGTTGTTGCCAGTAGATGTCTTTTTTGCTTCCTTTTTTGTGATTTGATTTGCTTTTTTATTTGTTTGTTGTTGGTTTGTTTTTGCAGCCCAAGATTTTTACTCATATATCATCACAATAATGATGATCTGTCATAATTCCATCATGCATATTTTGACAGGCACACGCATTGAATAACAAATAGCTTCTTAAAAGCAGTTGTTCTCTAGAAGCAAAAAAAAAAAAACGTAGTCAAAGAAGTTATGTGAGGAAGATCCTGTGTCCAACTCCAGTCCAGTAGGCATGTGTTACAAGTATGTGTGTTTTTTTTTTTTGTTATGCTACGTACCACTAACTGACTGAATGACTGACTGTTTGTTGAGAGTGGGCATCATTGGACAACAAAATATACTTAAAAGTCAGAGTGTATTGTGTTGATCTGTTTCCTGTTACGTTTAAAAACTTTATGAGTGTGGAGAATTAAGTGAAACACTCCTCGTAAGAGGTGGTGGTGGTAGGGGTTGCAGGCATGATTGTGTTGGCTCCTTATGAAACATGCCAACTATGAGAGTGAGAATACGATCGATTTATATCACACGATTGTATGGCATTGAGAAAAAAAGAAATAATTCTAAATAAAAAAAACAATATATTCATGTTCATATTCGTATTGTGTAGAGTTAAGAAAAAAAAAAAAAAAACTAAAAGGAGGGAATCACGTCTCATTGCTTTGTAGCATGTGATGGGAATTTACATTGACATTTTTCAAATGCATAACCAGTAATGGAATGATATAAAGTTCTGTGGTACGTTTGTGTGTGTTTTTGTATTTCACTTGTACGTTTGTTTGTTTGTTTTCTGCTGCTGCTGCCACAAAGGCGTCCTCCTTTCTACCAATTTAGGCAACTTGTATTTGTTTCATATGTATTTTTTATTAAGTTTTTTGTTTTTTTCCATTTCAATTGTGGTTTGTGTGTTCGTTGATCATTTTTATTAAATCAATGAGTTTTGGTTATGATTGAGTTCCAATCCATATGATGTTACACTATTTCATTTATTCGGAATACCTGAATACTTTTATGCGTTTATAGTTCGTTTGTTACCCAGTAAACATTGGTCATCAACATTTTCTTAAGTTCTTTACTTTTGTTATTCAATTACAGGGTAAGGTTACTATTCCAAGTCTGTTGTAGTAAAACATACCAAAATATGTATAAGTCGAAGTGCTTTACGTGAACAACTTTCTTTAAGGCCTAATTTCAATTCACAGGGTGCGCTTTTTTGACTACTCACCACCGCTTTTTTACTACTCCGTGCCGGCTGGAAACAATTTATGTACATGGTTCTGCTGATCTATTTACAAGCATCAAACATCCATCCTGTGTCATATACACTTGACCAACTCATTTTCAACGCTTAGTTCCACAGTCTATCCTCTGTGCTGTTTTCTTTTCAACAGCACCGAACTTATCCCAACTTCACCCGTGTATCCTTCTTTTACCAGTCACCACATGCACCCCTAAGGGACCTCTCCAATAACTGGGACAAGATAAAGTCCGAAATTTTGCCCTGTGGGCTAACGGTCCCATTGTACCAGATTATTTCAAGGAAAGGCTGAGGATACATTTAATCATCATGGCAAAACACCAAGTTGTGAAAAGATTCATCAAGGTACACAATATTTATATTCATTGCTTTGTTAACGATCTTCTTTGCTCGTGGAATTTCTTTAGAACTTCATGAATGAATCTGAAGAGTTTAACACTTATGCAAAAGAGTGAGGAAAAGATCTCAGCGTCTTCCTCAAATGTCCTTCGGGTAATTGTGCATAAGGTGCAGTTCACAAAAGTATCAAATCGGTAAGAGCAATGAAGTAATGCATGCGAAAAGTTAATAAACTCTCGAACATGTTGAGAACTTAAAATGCGGCGCTGCGCCTAATTTCAACAGGGCCGTAACATCGTCTTTCTCTTTAAGATATGCTTTACTCTCGAATTCCCCAAATGTGAAACTTAAGACTAAAATACATAGTCTTATAGTATATGACGATAGGGTTATAGTATATGACGATGTTTCCGTTGTGGTATCTGGTAAATACCTAGATACTATAACGGAAAGTATCGATTCTGGAATCAAATCACTCAGTGGCAGTAGTACCAAAAAGTTTAGGTGCTAATCCATCAAAATCGGAACTTGCTGTCTTTCCTTTTCTAAATGAACTAAAACTACCTGTTACTGAAAAATATCTGTTACTCCTCCTGGACTCAAAACGTTCAATGCTGCTGCCCTATACTCATGTCGGAGGCCTATGGGGAAATCTGTTAACCGGTTAACCATTGATATAATGACCCAAGAAGTTGCTCTCAACACGGGAAATAGTTTTAAGACAATCGTTATCAGACAATTGAGTCATATAATATGATTGAGGCACGACACTCTACAATACTCAACTACATGGAAGAAATCCCAGACCATCTTTTAAAAAAGGCTTTTCGGTGTTTATTCAACATGATCCAAAATGTGATGGAATCAATCAATCCTCAATCCTCGTTTAAGATTTAAACTAATGACCCCAAAACAGAAGCTGATGTTGAAAGTAGCATTCAAATAAACGCAGCCTTCTTCAGGCTGATCTATCATCTTTAAAATGGGCTGCAAGTTCTATCGAATAAGCAATGATGATATTTCAATGTATGGCAATAGCCTGGCCGTCTTAGGGACTATAAAAGTTGTTTATACAACATTAAACTTGGTCCAACATAGGACTTTGCAGGATTACAGGTCGTCAACAGATACCTGACAATACTATTGGGGACTCTCTTGCGAATCGAGGCTCCTTAGTTAGTAATAAGAAAGCACAATTTCATCGGCATACTGAAGTTACTTGTAGACTGCCGAAAAGATAGACTTTGCGACAGTACAGCTACGAAACATTATTGCAATAGTAAATAGCTTGTGACCATTTATACTTCATGCTAGGAGACAGAACTAACCAAGTAATGACTTCTGCAGAAGCTGTCAAGATGAAGAGAAGAGTATCACTCACTTTCTTTGGCAGAACATAGTTCCTGCACGATCTATCTGAGGTTGATATCCGCCAGATGGATTCCTTTATGAGTGTAGTTTAGATAGGGTTCGAGAGGTTTTAGGTATCGTAAAGGGATAAATATGCTGGATCAAATACATACTTAACCTAAGTATCTTTTAAAATTGTACACCAACAATGTTGGCCAAAATGAAGCGAGTGATATATGAATGAAACATTCGTTATGGGCTGAAGCGAAAGATATCATTTAGGATATAGGCGAATTAAGAAGTCTGGCAACTGAAACATCTTATAATGAAATTATTTCTCGGTAGACATGAACATAACGCAATCCAAATTGCTTATTGGGATTTTTTTTTTTTTTGAAAATACTAGTAGTTTGGAGAACTAACTTCGAGTGTATGTGTGTGTAGCATACATTTGTATGTGTATGATGAAATGTTTTTTGTCACTTGTTGTTATTTTAATATGCTGGCTCTAACTCTCTTGTATGCTTTAGTAATTTCATTTTTTTTAGTTCTTTATTAATACTGTAGTATGAAAATGAATATTTTTTGTTGTTACCGTTGCTGTTGCAGCAGCAGCCAGCAACATTTCATTTTTCAATAAATTATTTAAGGCAAAAATTGTTTATATATGTTGTTGTTTGGTTTGTTGGTGTTTTTATTTTTCTTTAGTCGCTTTTAAAACATCGTAAATCATTCATACATTCATTCATCGAAAAAGCATTGAAAGAAAAAGATTATTTATTGTCGTTATCGCAACATCGGACATGATGCACTCGACGACATTTTTGTTGAAGTTGATCAATGTAGTATTGAATGTGTTGTTGTTGTTTTTGTTATTTTTTAGTAGTTGTTGTTGTTGCTGGTATGTGAATGATGTTAAATGTTGATTCTCTTAAGACCAATAATATGCCACGATGATGACGACGATACTGTTGCTGCAACTTCTAAACATTATGATACTTCTTGGCTATTCCTTCCCAGATAATGATTGTGGCTGATGATGACGATGACAATGATGATTTTCAAAACTGATAAAACTATTTTCTTTTTGTTGTTATCATTATTGTTGTTGTTGTTATAGATTTAACGAAAGAGAGCGAAATGTTTTGATAAAGTGTTGTTGATGTTTATTGATGATGATGATTCTTTTCTATGAAAAGATTTTTAACACTAAAATAATTAGTTTTGCAATTAATTGTCATTGAAACTGGCAAAAAGGTAAAAATGAAACAAAGTAAATATTTATGAACATTGTTTTAAATTATTTAGGCTTAAATGGCGGTGATATTTAGATTTGTTCAACTTTAAATGGTTGGAGCATGAGGAGATTTGAAAAATGTTTTATTTATTTGATCATTACCTAAGTGTGAGAATTATTCACTTTAGTTTTAAACAATAATTATTCTTCATATAAGGTTTTGAAAGAACGTGATCTATTTTATTTCCTACTTAAGTTCTTTGGTGATATCTTTATGCAACTAATTGTGTTATATACAAATATGTGGGAAGAATTTCTTGGCTATTTTGCAATTTCTAGCAGTATGTAATTTTCATATAAGCTTAATATTAATTGCGATCGTTCCTGATAAAATGTCAGTTAATTTTTGCTCAATAACAATTAGTAAATCGTTTAGTTAGTTGTTACTTTTGTGTGTGGTGAAGCACCTTGCAACATGCTCTTACATATTTTAGTTGTCACTCTCCACGTAAGGTGTTTATTCTTTTCCTTTTATATTTGGAAATATGTATGAGAATTTAATATAAATTTGTAATGAAGATCGTGTTGTTCAGATTGTATGCGGAACTGTAGTAATTCTTCTCCCTCTTACCAGAGAGTAGCAAACATTCGCATTACACTTTAATAAGCATGGGATATATTGCAAACGAGAATGCGGATCTTAATAATAAAACTGCCTCAGAGCCATGTTTACGGTATTTTTATAGCTTAAAAATTAAGATATGTATAAACTTGGAATAGCAGTTGTTTCAAATAATAAGAATTTAGATCTACAAAGATCAGATGATCATCGATTACCACTTGCTCAATATTAATACTGTCTTGACTTTTTTGCAATGCACGTAGGTCATTGACCTTAATGAGACTGTCATTAGAGCAATCGCGAAAGGACATTTTATAATAGGTTCACATACTATGAGATTGAATATCACCTTCAATGGCTTCTAGAGAACTTGTTAATATCAACATCGATGAAGAAGAAACACTTTCTTTGTACACAGAAAAAACTGAAAATGTGTTTTAATTATCAAATTTATTGTATCAAGCAAGTTTTGCACCTATCAACAAAATGATGATATCAATTATGAAATTTGTAAAAAAATATTTTTTTTCCAATTAAAGAAATAATCAAAACAATTAACATCAGTAATTAAATTCAAATTTAAAAATTAGTCAATTCATTAATTGGATAAATTAAATATTTAATGAAATAAAACTTACATTTTAAATAGTTTATTAATCAAATGAATTGAACAGTTTGGTTAAAAATGTATTAAAAATCAATTAAGTCGATGATTGAAACAATCAAAGCATTAATTGAATGCTTACAACATTAAAGGATTACTTTACCTTTAACAATGCGTTAAGCACTATCAAAAATATCTCTTTATTGTCACATTTGAGCAAATAAAGTGATTTATAAATTTTAAAATATTTATGGAACTTTAACTTCTTATGCCTAAAATATTATTGACTATTCGAGAATTATAAACATTCTTTCCATTATAAATAATGAAATTATTTAAATAAAATATCAAAACAAAAAACTAAAATAAAAAAGTAGGCTGGAAAAAATTTTTCAGCCAATTAAAAAATTTATTGATTCAATTAAAAGTTTAATCAAATTTGTATACTTAGGATCAAAACAATGAGATAATTATGACAATTAAAAAATTGTTTAAATAAAAGTTAAATAAAGAGAAAACATGTTAATTGAAAATAAACTACCGATAATTTTTTCTGTGTATGTATATTGTTCTGTCTGAGTCTAAACATACATCACTGATTCATTTTGCTTTACTGCATCAGATGTAGCTTTGACAAATGTTTTGTTCGGGCAACGAATCTTCGCGCTTCGCACGGTTGCTACAGACGTCATACCGAGAGGATTTTTAGCAGTGTGTTTAATACATTTAAATCCACTGCCTTAGTAAAAAATGAACCAAAATCTATCTGTAGAACGACCAAAAGCAGGATCTGCTAAAAACATCCAATACCAGGCCATCACTGTCTACAGCAAACGCGGTAGTGTTGTGAACTACGTACCGAGATCGATCGATTGGACACCGTTAGATTAAGTTGTGAAGGTGTTTTAAGACACAGCTAATATAACCGATGTCATTGGGAAAATTCGGACTGATTTATAAGCCATATATATAACTTGATCCCCTGGCATTACGGATTATTTACACTCTGTCTCACCTTTATATTTATTCGTAATAGTCGAAATAACTTTGTTCAATTAGTATTTCATCTTTTCAACTCAAGACATTCAAAAGGCACATTGACTCACATAGTAGGCAAAGGCTTTGCGGCTTTCAAGTAGTCAACACGCCTACCTAAAAAGTCGTAAGACCTACTTACATAAGGTTGTCCGATTTATAGAAAGAGCCTTAGAATTTAAATATTATAATTACTATTGGATCCTTCTTAGGCATACAAGGTACATTCAATAGTTCAGCAATTTAATATGCTGAAGAGTAAATGGTAACTAGTTAGTAACAACGTTGAAATCTTATACAATAGTTAAGACAAGTCTTGCTAACAGAGTTAACTCTTGTCTGGCGTTAAGCTGCTACTGGGCCCCTAGGCCATAGAAATGAACAGGAAG
Source organism: Lucilia sericata (assembly GCF_015586225.1). NCBI lineage: Eukaryota > Metazoa > Arthropoda > Insecta > Diptera > Calliphoridae > Lucilia > Lucilia sericata. The sequence goes on from NW_023994194.1 coordinate 167,298, forward strand.
ATGAGCTAACCAGAACAACATCTACTTTTGATATCTACAACCCTGTTTCGGCAGCAATTCCAGCATCACATAGCGAGCTGAAAACTTCAAACACTTAGATTTAAATTAAGTTTTGTTGTTACTTCCCCATTTTAAAATTTAAGAGTTGAGATCATATACAACTAGGATAAAGTATGAGTTTGTATGGACTGCACCAGGGTATAGTCCAGGTTTTCTACAGTCACCACCAGCCAAACGTAAAAGTGAGGACTTTGGAATAAAACGAGAGCACAGTTATATGAAGTAATACATTACACCAGTGCGAGCGAGTTGTAAAACAGTCGAAAACCCTAACTCAGACCTGAATTACGATTACAGTAATTTCCACTAACGTCTAATTACATGGTTGGGTCTAATTCGCCTGTCATCATCAAAGACAGTCGTCAATTTAGTGCCCCTTTTTGGATGCGAGAGTGTAGACAATTGTCATCCTCTCGGGGGCATATGTCCCTTATCTTGATGTTATTGCAATCCTGGGGGAAAAAAGGTGGTTATTATCAAATGTATCGTCGTCCTTTCTTTAACACGGATGCGAAGCAGAAAACCACATAATCACGGGAACTGTTAGCCCATAGTTCAGGGAAATACCTTAGGGGTGCACGTGATGGCTGTGGTTTAAATCCAATTTCGCAGGAAGAAAATGTTGGTTAAAATACAAATACATGTTAAAGTCAATAATTCTGGATAAGTTTGGTTCTGTTGCCGAGACCAAAGATACCCCACTGAGGAGCGGATGTGGGACTAAGTGTTGGAAATGAGTTAATACAAGATGGGCCTTACAGGTCTTACGCATCCGTAAACCTAGAGTGAGGGTGTTGGATGCTATTTTCAATGATTGTGTTGGATGAATGAGAAGTGTGCTGGATTGGATGATGCTTGATATAAAGCATCTTATACAAGTGATTTTTTCTTCCTTGTCCGGGTGTGTTCAGGACTTACTTTGTTCATACCAGATTTGCTACAGTGTGTTCTCTGTAAGTAAGAACAAGTTCTCAACTTGTTTGATGGATTAGTATTGCAAAGTAATGTGTTTGCTTTTACGAAGTTAAGCAACGGGGCAGCAATGATTAGACATGAGATCGCTCGAGTACTTGAGCAATGTGCTTGTACATGGACCGGCATTACCAACGTGAAATTAGGTCATCAAGGCAGGTGTTCACGTAAAGCACTTCGACTTTTTGTTCTCAGGCAATCTAGAAAGTGGATACTTAAAAAAACTTAAAGGAAAAGTTTCTTTGTCATATATTTACTACTTTGAGCTAGTTATCTGATTGTCTCCTTGTATAGCACTGGAATGACGATTGAGTTCCTAGCACATGTTAAAATATCTAGTATCCTGAGCGATCGGTAACTTGGATGGTAAAATAGCATGTTTGGGACGGTCCCAAACTACCATTGTACAACAAAATACATATTTATAAGAGTTTAAACTGTATTCGGGAAAGACACAAAACATATACGTTTGTGGGTCTATGACCTATACAAATTTGGATCATTTAAATTGGATTATGATCTCCGCAGAAACCTGTTATTGTCATCAGGTATTGATTGATATCTCTCTAGCATTGGATCTCCAGTCAACTTAACCTTAATCAAACAAAGTAATTAGCAAAAGATAATCATCATAAGCAATATTGTAAGAAATTTAACTGTGTAAATACAATTTTATTACAGTAAAAACAACACCAAATTAGTCAATTTATAAAAGCAAAAAATAAATGTTCACGTAAAATTGCAGACCAAATTCATTGTTGAAATTTTGTAACTAGCAACTTGTTACATGTTTCTTCAGCACAATTTACACATGTAAAATGTTTACTATAAGTTAAACTATTTATATGAAAACTTTTGTTTATATACATAGTTAAGTCTGTAACTTATTACATAAATATTATATAATTTGTCTCAAGCTGTTTGACTTACTACCAGAGTACCTTGACTCAGTCACCTTTAGTTTTTTTTTAGTTTTTGCTTCAACCGAAATAAAGAAAGAAATGTTTATATCCATCCGTCTGTCTGTTTGTCTTTCGCGTCCTTAAACATTAAATACTTTACAAGGCCATTTGTCATAGAGTCATTCATTCATGGTGTTTGAGTGATAAAAATGTTTGTGTCTGTACATTTAACTGAATACAAAATAATACTGGCGATTACATTCTTAAGTTGCATTCATAAGTTTCTGAATGTTTTGTTGACTTGCAACAGCAATTTCACACTACACACTCATAGTCACTTACTTACTCACTCACTTACTTATTACTGCATATAATTTGTAAATATAAATAAATAAATGTTTGTATTGTTTATATTTTTAATGGCAAAATATTATAATATAATATATGTATGTGAGTGTGTGTGTGTGTTTGTAAGATGCATTCTTTAAGTAACATGCAACTTTGCTGCATTTTTTTTCTGTTTCTGAAAAGGGTGCAACTTTGAACAGTTTATAATGAGAACCTTCTCTTTGTAGGTTTAATATAAATTGTAAATGCACTAATTAAAAATTCTTGAATCGTTTTTGTTAAAAGTAAAAAAAAGTAATAATGAAATTGAAACAAAAATTATATTAATTTTTTTTTTGTTTATCAACTTTTATCACAATAACAATATAAACAAAATTAATATGTATAAGATAGATACACTTAAAGAAAAGATATGTATAATTTACATTAGATTAAATAAATGTTAATGTTGTGCTTACTGTATAAAATGTTGTAAAAAAAGTAACATCGGCTAAACCCGATTATATTGTTTCTTCTTATATCAACTTTTGATAGTTATCGATAGAGCTCAAATTCCGACCGTGCACCACCCAAAAATCTTGGAAGTCTCATTTGACAATGAAGACAATGTCATGTTGAACAGTTCCCATATCACACAGTTTGATACTTCCCCGAGGTATGTCAGGAAGAACACAATGTCATGTTGGCTAAACAGTTCCCTCTGGGATATCACCGGAGGATTCATCCATACTTTAACATCACACAGTTTGATACTCCCCCCGAGGTATGTCAGGAAGAACCTTCGTATATACGAGGAGAACAAGCTGTCGAAGTGCTCAACATTAACACCGGCCTTCACTGCCTTATTTCACGGTGGTCGTAGCTCACCATCGCACTATTGTGTTTCTTACACGCAGGTGGTAATTTTTGAACATGGTTCCACCGGTCCATTTACAAGCACTTTGGTCAAGTACCCGAGTTATCTAATCTCTTGCCATAGTAGCCCCGTTACAGAATGACAGGTATCATGAGACAAAACCTGGCTCTGTTGTTTCGGCAACAGTACCTAGGGACGTAATCGGTGGTCTGAAGTACGGATCAATTTTAATTGACAATACCTATTCAGTGGTTACTAGCACCTACTGTGATAAGTTGAGCATGTTTTAGAGTAAACTCCAATACACGCAACTATGAACAAGTAATCGAGGTATCTAATCTCTTGTTATAGGAGCCCCATTGCGGAATGACAGGTATCATGAAACAAGCCCAATACATACCCCGGCAAGGAAGACAGTTACTGGTTTAGAGCCAATAGGAGGGACGAACCAAACATCAGGTGAAAACTGCCTATTGATTCTGCGAGGAATGCTCCAACCCTAAGGCAGCTAAAGACTCCTTAACCTCTTAAAGTCGCACAACCACACTACTGAGTTGGCTCTGTTGTTTCGGCAACAGTACCTAGGGATGTAATTGGTGGTCTGAAGTACGAATCTATTTTAATTGATAATACTTATTTCAGTGGTTACAAGGAGCTACTGTGATAAGTTCAGCATAGTTTAGAGTAAACTCCAATACAATAAATAAAGATTAAGGTATTACCAGTTCCACCAAATATCCCATTCTATCCGTGTTATCTCAAAAACAAATCAGTATCCCTCTCCAAGAAAAGAAGGAAGGCAACAAGAACAGCAACTCCGCGGTCGCAGAATACTTCATTAATGTCTTACATGAAGGTCGCCTACCGCCCATAGCAGATTAAGAAGTTAACTTGCAGCGGAAACAAGAGTAGTTCTGGCAGAACTAAGGTCAGGCTTAATACCTACTGGTCCAGCATGAGTTCAAGGTCCCTGTGATACCCACTGCTATATTCAACTGCTTCGACAACCCTACTTCACTTTGTCCAATGGATTTATGGATCCAGTTGAAGTTGCACAATTTTTAGTTTTGGACATTGTTGTGGAACTCTTTATGATAAAGAGAAAGTGTTAGTGTATTAATACACTTCGGTCGTAATTACTCTGGATCCTATCCTAACCATTTTGTAGCAAGAGTAAAGGAATTTATATTTCTGAAGTTTACCTCGGATACATCCATTAACCCATTCAGGAAATGACTGCCTTGTGTGTTGAACCTGTCTTTCACTAGAGGCGAGTATTGACCACTTCGTCATGGTAACTTCTGCAGAACTCGTTTTTCGAAAATTTCAATCCAAAATGACCTTCACTATTTTACAGCCTTAATTGACCACCTAAACTGTACGTGATCGCTTAGTCTAACACAAAATGAAAGCTTGCAGCTGGAGAGCGATGTAGCGACAAAGCTATCGGTCTCTTTTCTTGCTAGTGAAGTACCAATTTTCGCAAGAGAATGTGTAACGGTATTACCAGGTGACCTGGAATCCCTCTAAGTAATAGACGTTAAGCATTCAAGACCCATGTTGGATGTCGAATTAATACAATTTAAAGCTCTAGGTTGCCTTGGCTGTCAGTATAATAGGTAGAATCTAAGCCAATTTGCAGTCCAGGGTGAGCTTGTTACACGACTCTACCGCTCATTTGTGCCTCTTATGCGATGGTGGCAACTTTTGTACATGGTTCCGCCTGACCATTTCTGTCCCGTTGCCGAAATGCAAACAGGTGGCGTGTCATAATGTCCAGTTTCATAATATCCAAAGATCTTATGACACACTATATAGCGACATGATATTCATAAACATTATGTCACTTTTTTAAAATGTCATAATGTTCATGGACATTGTGACACTTTTAAAACAGACATGTATTGGAATTTTTTTTTAGAATTTAAGAAAGGGACACACTTATCCCGAAAAGAATTGTACCTAAATTTGGTGTGTATTGCATTTTGGATTCCTTTCAAAAAGTGTCCTGGATAGCCGGCCTGCGGTCGGGCGAAGGGGTTTTAAACCCTGGGGTATTGCGAATACCAGCTTCGCTAAATTAAGCCATTTTTGATAAATGGACTCTTTGAAATCTATGGACTTTCTGTCGCATTATTCGTGGACATTGTGACACTTTTGAAATTGACATAACGTCCAGGGTCTATAGACATTACGACACTGGACATTATGACACGCCGCCATGCAAACACACTCACTTGAGGTATACGACTGGGTGTGAATCGCATACCCCTACATCTACCTCATATCATATACAGTTGACACCAATGAATTTCCAACGTTTAGTCTTATATTCACACCTCTGCGGGGACATGTTGCCTCGGCAATAGTACCCAATTTATCCTCTATATATTTCACTTTATATATATGTATATCAGTCCTTTAGCCAATCACAGCCACCACGTGCACACTCCTCCATTATCCAGTACAAGACAAATTCAGAAATTCTGGCCTGTAGACGGCAGGTTTCCGTGATACCAGATTATAGGACTCCCTAGTTCAACCACATGACAAATCATTCCAGGGAAAGGCAGGGGATTCATTTGTATTGTATATGTATTGGAAGATATTCTTTCTTGACGAAAACAATATCAGTTTCCTCGGGATTTACTTACACTATCTCTGCAATAGCAGATCTATGCCCGACGTTAAGAGCATCGAGAGGTTGATCATCAACTCTCTGCTACAACTTATAACAGTTCAAACAATTAATATCCACTTGTCACCATTTCAAGTTCATCCTTTAGATAAAAAACAATTTGTTAAGTGTACGTGTGTAAAAAAATGTTTAGCGGCTTCCTTAAAAGACTGGAACAATGCATACCGGGCAAGTTATTATGACTACCTGTAAATACAAATATTTTCCATATCTTATGTAGATTTTGATGGCTTGATGGATAGAAGCAAGTGTCCGTGCCACTAAATAACCTACAGGAATAAAAATAGGAAGTGCTAGCAGCTCAGAAGGGTTTCGTCCCTCGTTTGCCTTTTTAAAACAGACTGCAACTAAATGTTGCATTTATGAAATTGGTTCGCCTTTTTCTTTAGCATTTTCATTTTTTGTTTTTATAGTTTTTATCATTATTTATATGATAATTTTGTCGTTGTTGAAGCCGAACGTTTGCGTTGTAGCGATAGTGCTATAGAGATAGCGGTAAATGGCTTTCTTACCAATAGACTTTATACATATTTAAAAAAAAATACTTAGTTGTATGCATGGATATCTATGTATGCATGTATGTATCTATGAGTATAAGTAACTGTGCTTATAGGTGTGTATGTGTTGCAATTGCATTTTGCCCAACTTCTTTTTTTTTGTTCCTTTTCAAACAAAGTGAGCGAGTGTGTAATGAGTTTTCATCTGATGTGTTGGTTTTTATGTCTTTAGTCACGCAATGCGTTTAGTTTGGAATTTTATTGTATATTTTGTTTTATTAAATTGATCGAAAAACTAAAATAACTTTAAGAATATTTTTATTATTAGTTTAAGTTTACAGGGTGACAATTGTATTTGTCACGAAAACTTTATTTCGTATAAAAATGCAAAGTAAAACGAGTTTATGACTGCAAAATTTACACCTGAATAAATTTGCCAAAAGCTATTTAAATATTTGAATAAACATTTTTTTTTAATTTTGATATCATACATACATATGGGAGTAAGGCTACAAGCATTAAATGAAATTTGATATATCGATTGACTCTGCAGAAAGGCCTAAATATTTTTGAGCAAAAATAAAAATCCATATTGTAATTTAAGGTTATAGTTTTTGATATTAAGTGTCTTAATGATTCACCAGTTATTGGGCTAGAAAATAAGGTAAAATGAGTGTGTTAATTCTTCAATAAAATGAAAGCTCATAGAAATGTAAATATGTATTTTGAACGGTATGTATAAAATAAAGACTGTATCGAGAAAAGTTTTTACAGATAGTACATGGTGGTTCAACTAATGTTATCTTTTTAGTTTATAGTTTATTTTGACTGATGAAATACCCTGTTAGTCAATAAGAGCTCAAGAATTTATCTCCTCAGATTACATCCATATGTATTATTTTTCCTGAATGAAGGCAGTTCTGTAGTAAAACAAGTAAGAGTGCTATATTCGGCTATGCCGAATCTTAAATACCCTCCACCAGCAAGCTACTTTTTATTAAAACCCATTTAACTATCTAATTTTTAGATAATATGGCAAAATTATTGTTTCCATATTGAGAGTACTCACATTTATGCATATGTCGAACTAATTTTGATTAGGTCCAGAAAATTGTATATTAATAGGGCAGCTCGAAAACATTTTAATAGAATGATTTGTCTATACACAGAACATACTCATGTCGAATTTTATCCGGATATAATCAATTAACACGAATTAAGTGGTATTAAGTGATTTGCAGAAGTGAACATTATTTGGGAACTAATACAACTTATGGGCCGATCCGAAAAAAAAATCGGTAGAATGATTTATATACACAAAATACACATTTATGTCGAATTTTATTCCGATAACTTTGATTGTCAATGTGCATTTAATTTATTTTCGGAAATGGTCCTTATATGAGAATTGTGACCAATTATGGACCGATAATGAAAAAATTTCGTAGAAATATGCAAAAAAAGTCGAATTTTACTCCATTAGATTTATTAATTAATGAAATATGTGCGTTTAAATGATTTTCGGAAGTGGACTTTATATAGGAGCTATGACCAATTACATGCCTATCCGAAAAATTTGGTAGAATGATTTATATGTACACAAAACATATTTGTGTCGAATTTTATCAAGATATCTTTATTTGATAATGAAATATGTGTGTTTCGGAAGTGGACCTTATATAGGAGCTATTACCAAATATGAAGCGATCCGGAAAAAATTTGTTAGAATGATTTATATGCTCACAAAACACATTCAAGTCGTACTTTATTCCGATAGCTTTATTATTCAAAGAAAAATATGCGTTAATTGGTAGAATGATTTATATTTACACAAAACATATTCAAGTTGAATTTTATCCCTATAGCTTTAGAATTCAATGAAATATAAGCGTTTAAGTATTTTTCGGAAGTGGGGTTATATAGGAGCTATGACCAATAATGGACCGATCCGTTAAAAAATTGTTAGAATTATTTTAATGTACACAAAAAAAAAAAAAAAAAAAATATTCAAGTCGAATTTAACCCTATAGCTTTAAAATTCAATGAAATATGAGCGTTTAAGTGATTTTCGGATGTGGACCTTATATGGGAGCTATGACCAATTATGGGCCTATCCGGAAAAGTTTTCATAGAGTGATTCATTATTAGACAAAATATATTTGTGTCGAATTTTATCAAGATAGCTTTATTAGACAATGAAATATGTGCTTTTAAGTGATTTTCGGAAGTGGGCCTTATCCGTAAAAAATTTGGTAGAATGATTTGTATATACACAAAACGTATTCAACTCGAATTTTATTACAATAGCTTTATTAATCAATGAAATATCTGCGTTTAGGTGATTTTCAAAAGTGGACCTTATATGGGAACTATGACCAATTGTGGACCAACTGAGATCTACGTTAGTAGTATGATTTCTGTTCATATTATATTTGTGTGTACAAAATTTTGTGTTGATACCGATATATTTGAGGGAGTTATTAATGATAAACTAATTTCCGGGAATATATACCTTTGTATGGGAGCTATGGGAAATTTTGTATCGATTATTTTGATTTCCAACATGATTGATCCCTGGGTAAGAAAAATGATGTGTGACAAAATTCATCGAATTATCTTTTGTAGTGAAGACGACTTAAGAATTACGAAAAAACCCGCAATTTTTTCGAGGTAGTCTGATATTTTTACACATAACTTTTAACGTTGTGATCCAATTTTGCTGATTTTCAATACCAAACTGCTTAGGACAACAATAAATATTTTAGGTGAATTTGGTTTATTTAGTTTGCTTAGTTTTAACGTGAGCGTGTTTTAAATCGACTCAGAATTTGATAAGGACCCGGAATATACATACTTTGTTGGGTCTCAGATGAATATATCTAGGTGTTACACACGGAATGACAAACTTATATATACCCTCTATCACCACTGATGGTGGTGGAGGGTATAATAAATTTCAAATGATGATATAAAAATTGACTCACAGGGAGGGGTATACTTTCCATCAAGTTCTTTAGGGTACCAGCACATTTTTTTTTATTGGACCAGTGCTCAGGTGATGACCCCTACTTATGCGAAGCGTTGTGTTGGAACTTGGAAAATAGGTTGTGGGAAGGAGAATAGAGGGAGTAGTGTTTGTGGACATTTGATTTAAATCTTCTTATATCGAAAGTGGCAGGGAATACCTTTGCACATACGAACAGTGCGGCTGAAGAACGAATTTTCCTTGTAGTGTGTTGTGCGGTCCACTGGCCAATCTTACACAAATGGGTGTGGTCTTGAAGAAAGACGTGTGTTACGCAAGAATATACGGGTATCGGGAACAAGTTCCCTAATTTCAGAGGAACACATTCCATTGTATTATCGATAGAACAGAGAAATACACCGCATTGGTGAGATTCCAACCTCATCAAGTGAACTCGCAGCTCACGCTCTCTATTGGTTGTTTATAGTTGACCAGATCTTCTACCTTACTCTGCTGATCTATTGGAATTTTGGCCGTTGGATTATCAGTATAACAGAGATCGTTACGGTGTCTTCTCTTTGGCCTAATGTGGCTCTTTTCATTTTCTACCGTCTAGTTTTTCCTTCCTCGATTTTCGGGACTTCTTTTGAGATACCCTTACCTTTCAGGTTGATTTCGCCGACGTGTTCGTCTTGGAATATCTGGCTTGGATTTGTCACCCCTACTCGCAGGATTCTGACTTGAGGTTCCTTTGAGTGTGGTATGACTTGGCTTCGACTATATATTAGAAGACGGGTAGCTCCTTTTCTTCTTAGGTTTAATGTCAGTTGTCAACTACTCATCCCGAGAGATTGACTTACAATGATTTCCCTGCCTCTTTCACCATTTGCTCTATCTCATCCTTTTTGGGATTCGCTTTGATGCTGTTGTTGTTATCATCTGAGGATTCAGAGTTGGAAACCTCACCTATATTCAAAGGCTGAGATGGCTTAGAGCTCTCTATGAGTACATCTTTATCTTTTATCCCTATGTTTTTGCCAATGGCGTGATGTACACTTGACGCATTGTCCGCCACTTAGGTGGACACGATTGCAGAATGACGACGACACAGAGCTAAACTTATCTACGAGGATCAACACTAACCTAAGGTACTAGGTTATTTAGGCCCTGCGCCATAACAGTTATGTTATTATTTTCCATATTTGTCTTTTACCAGTTGTTTGGTCGGCGTGAAATATTTGATTACCAGGTGGTGGACAGTTTGCTCTCCCTCAGCTTAAGTGGAACTATAATTGGAAGAAGCCAGATGGTCCATCACCGCCCCATTTCCGCCAACCGAGGAAAAACTGTAAAAAAAATAAATTTTCTGGATAAGTTTCTGTTACTACAGAGTAAGTCTGTGGATTAAAAGAAGTGTTGAATTTGAGCTGATAATGCATGGATTGGATGCGATGTACCATCGGATACTTGTAACTGATGGATGGGAGACATTCTGAGTTGTATTTGAGAAGTTGTCGGATGGAGTGGCGGTCGTGTTTGTTGAGACATTGGCGCAGCTGTTAATATCTTAATCTTTAATTTATCGGCGACTTTCCTTCATGGTTGCTAGTGTTGGAGTTTACTGTAAAACATGCTCAACTTAACATAGTAGGTTCTTGTGGTCTCTTATCCATTGAAAATGGATCCGTGTATCGGATTACCAATTTGTAGTCCCTAGGAGCTAGCCAATCTCAGTGGTGTGATTGGGCGATCTTAAGAGGTCAAGGAATGCATTGGGGTGAGCCTTTAGATGATGAGAGTGGCGGTAGGGACAAGAGCATTCCTCATAGCATCAGTAGGACGTATTCACCTGATGTTGGGTGCGTAACTTCTATCGGCTCTAACCAGTTATTGCCATTTCCTTTGCCGGGGTTTGATTGAGCTTGAATCATGATACCTGTTATTCCTCAACGATGCTACTGTAGCAAGAGATTGTATAGCTCGAGTAATTAAGCAAAGTTCTTATACATGGACCGGCAGAACCATGTACAAAAATTGCCACCTGTGTGAAAGACACACAAAGGGGCAGTGGTGAGTCGTCAAAGAAGCTCACCCTGTGGGTGAAAAAGATTACCATGAAATAAGGCCGACACGACAGGTGTTAACGTAAAGCACTCCGACATTCGTAGAGCACCCCTCGGGCTATGTTTCCTTGATGAAAAACTCCATCTTGGTGTATTGCAATCCCGGGGTATAGATTTGCTACCAATACCTCTAGTCTGCCGGGACTATAAACTGGTGATGATCAAATGGGGTCTAGCCAGAGTACCATATAATCTGGCACTACGGGTGGCCTAGTCCTGACCGGTCAATTTGTTGAGGTTCCTTCTGGATCCACGTAGTGGCTGTAGTTTATACCCAAATTCGCGGGGAGAGATTGTTGGTTTAAGGACTGATATATCCAAATGCCAAATATTGCTGGATTCTCTCTTCGGTGCTGTTGCCATCTCAACAGATGTCACTGGGTTATGTGACAGAGCAACTTATGCTGGATTCCTGAACCCGTTGAGTATCTCTTACTCTTCACGTAGTAGGGCGCCAGTATATGTTGGCGAATTTTCAGGTTGACACTTGGTAGTTGCCTGCCATTCCATATATCGTTCTTTATGGTCTGAGAATTGAACTGATGTAATTGGTGAAAGATAGGGAAAGACTCCTTTGCCCGACAGGAGACTAGTACTGATTTAGTAGACCTTTTACTTCAGGGAAGTTATCGGTGTTGTTGCCATCTCAACAGGATTCATATTGTTTCATGCTACGCGACATATGGTTGAGGTCCGTTCCCTCAACTCGTCGGAGCAATTATTGGGTTCGAATTGACTTTGGAAATGGGTCATTAGTTGATGGGTATGGCATTTTAAATAAGGGTGGTCATCTTCCTTTATACCCGAATATTGATTTTACCTGATGTTGGGGTCAAGGTAAGCAGTCGTGCCTCTTTGAGAGCAATGTTTCTATAGAAGAAGTTGTCTCCTTGAGAGCAGTTTTTCTATAAAAAAAAAATTGTCTCTTTAGGAGCAATATTTCTATAGAAAATGTTTCTTTTTAATAGTAATTTTTCTATAGAAAAATATAGCTCTTTGAGAGCACTTTTTTCTTCTTCCTTGTCTCTTTAATAGCAATGTTTCTACAGAAAACTAGTCTCTTTGAGAGCAATGTTTCTATTGAAAAAACTTGTCTCTTTGAGATCAATGTTTCTATAGAACTCCTTAAGAGCAGTTTCTCTATTATTCTTTGAGAGAAGTTTTTCTATAGAAAAAAGTAGTTTCTTTGAGAAAGTTTTTTTCTATAAAAGTTTTTATCTTTCTCCAAATTTTTGTAAAACGAAATCTTCTCTTTGAGAGCATTGTTTGATGGAAAAGTTGTCTCTTTGTTCTCGAGATATGCCCCAATCCTTTGAATACCTTATGAGATAATTCAAAGTACATTTTGGTATAGATTTTCATGTTTTTATACATAAGATATTATACGCAGATATTAAGGCTTCTGTGCTTTATCTTTTAAACACTTTTAGTTATCAAATCTTAAGCTTAGGACAATACATGGATGATACTGTTTAAAACTACATTTATTAAAATGTATAAAACAATCTTTTAAAACAATAGTTTTGGGATTCTGTTTGGTTTACTTACCATTAAAGAAATTTTATTTATATTTAAATAAATATTAAAAAAGAACATTATTACAAACCCTCTCTATTAAAATATGACGGTTTATTTACTTCTTCTTAACATTTAGTTAAGCGCCACTTAAAAATTCATTGCTTTAGGTTTAAAAAGTGTTTTGTTTCGTTTTCCTTTAATTTTTTTATGAAAACTCAGTACGAGTATGTATTATTTTAATTTTTTCTGTTATTTTTTTTTGTAGCAATTTTCAAGTTCGTTAGTTATCTAAATGTGAAAATGGCTAAAAGTAGATTTTTGCCAACTTGTTAGGTTATGCATGGCTACATATTTTTGGCTCCCAAAAAGAAAAAAAAAAAACTTAACAGAAAAAAATCGTAACATTTTTAAGGCCACCTTAGGGCAGCCCTTTAAGTGATTGAAATAAAAAAGAATATAGAAAATAAGCATCTCTTTTTTTTGCCAGAGACATGATTTGGTTACAAAAAATGTCTGGCAACAAGAAAAAAAGTTTGGTATTTTGGGGTTTTGTTATTCGTCTACCTTTAAGCACGATTTTCTTGTCTATGTCTAGTGGAATAAAAAAAATGAAACAAGAAATGAAAATAAAACGACAGAAAAATCAGAGCTTCAAATCTGTTTATTTTGATGAGCCATGAAATAAAAAAAACAATTTCCTTTTGCAAACAAATAAAATAAAACAAAACAGAACACTAAAGCGAGAGGAGAAAACAACGAAGACAAAAAATATTTAATGCTGAAAAACCAACGTAAGCTTTTTAAATTTAAAGGCGCTTAACTTTTGTTTTACGTCTACTTTTCCTTTTTTCCTGTTAAGTTTTGAGATTTTTGCCCCTTTTTTTGCTCTTGTTGCTGTTATATTGCGTTGGTCTTCACACTCAACATGTACTTATTTGAATAAATTGAAAACAGTGTGACAAATATGCTAAGATACAATTCTCAACCCAATATGTTGTAAAATATAATATATATTAAGTCTTGGTCAGGTTGAAATTGATTCTCCCCGTTCTTTATGATCACATAAATATCATATGTATGTCTCATTGATATTAATTGGTAGAAGTTAGTGGTCCACAGTTCCTATATTGTTTTATATAATCCGAAAGGCCAAATTGCTCTAAACTAGGTGACAAAACGGACCTTAGGATCTAAAACCGTCAATCTAACCATAACACAAGCTTCCGGGCTGAAGTCCTTAATACAGCGGTATGAATATGGAAGTGCTTTATGTGAACACCTGCCGTGTTGTCCTATTTCACGGTGGTTTTTTTCAATCACTGGGTAAGCTTCTTTTACGTCTCACCACCGCACCTTTGTGTATCTTACAAGCAGGTGTCAATTTTTGTACATGGTTCTGCCGGTCCATGTACAAGCACTTTGCTCAAGTACTCGAGCTATCCAATCTCTTGCCATAGTAACCCCGTTGAGGAATAACAGGTAACATGAGTCAAGCTCAGTCAAACTACGACAAGGAAAAAGCAATAATTAGTTTAGAGTCAATAGACGAATAGTTAACATCAAACCCAATGTTGATGTTATGGCGAATACTCTTATCCCTAGAGAATTCTCATCATATAAAGAATCACCCCAATACATTCCTTAACCTTTTAACCACAACCCAACCACACTACTGAGATGGTTCTATTGTTTCGGCAACAGCAACTAGGGATGAAATTAGTGGTTCGAAAGCACAGATCTATATTTAATAGTTGGATATTCCACCCATTGAAACATATTTAAGATATGAAGTGGCGCTTACAGTCGAACTTTAGGCGAACTGGCCAAAAGCGTTTATAGGACGCGTCATCAATGTATACTGGACATATCGGATATGTCGGAAACTTTCAAACGCTGATCCCAGATAGAATGTCTTGGTCAAGCGGAACAGTAGCGCAAATACCAGTAGGAATCCATTGTTACACGGTTGACTCTAAATTGGGGGACAAATTGGGCCTGAGGTTCTATATTGAAGACCCAGAAACATAATTATACCACCGTTTACTTAATCATAACACAAACTTCCAGGCAGAAGTCCGAGAAATAACTGAATGCGCCCACAACCCTTAATATATTTACCGACAGTCAGATGGCAATTAGGGCGATATCAGGTAATAGAATTAAATCTAAGATCTATTGGATTGTTAGAAAATTTTAACTGAATACTCTCCCAGAGGTAAGGTTTACATCATATATGTTCCAGGCCACTCGGGAGTAGTCGGCAACGAAAGGTCGAATGTAATAGCTTTAAAGGGAAGAGAGCTTGAGGTAGTTAATCTGACAAACGCAAAACCATTCGACGCAACAAATGCTGAATTAAGCTGAGAGATTATGGATTCTCTCATGGTTCTCATGGGTAGCACCACAAAGATCCTATGGGGTGACACTGATGAGAACAAGACGAGAAATTTCCTCAAAATGAGCAAGTCTGAGGTTAGTATGATGGTACGTATTCTGAGTGGACAAACAGGATTACAAAATTGGACGTGCGGATTCAGACGAATGTAGAGCATGTGGAGAGGACACTGAAACTCTGGAGCTCTTTCTTTGCCACTGTCAGACATTCGTCGAAATTAGATCCAAGTATCTTAGAAGACTAACTGATTGGAAAATTCTTAGGAATTTCGTCCAGGAAACTGACGAACTCCTCTTCATGATTTTTTTTTTCATGAGAAGGAGCGCACAACAGGCCCTATAGTGGCCTAGATTCTAGGAGTGGTGACAGAAACTTATCCCGAAAAAATTATATTTCACCGTGTATCAATCTTTTAATCAAGCACCCCTTCCCGGGAATTTGGATTTAAACCACAGCCACTACGAGGATTCCGGAGGAACTTCAACCAACTGACTAGCCAGGACAAAATCCTGGCCACCCGTAGCACCATCTTTTGTGGTGCTTTGGTTCAACCCCATGTCAAATCATTCCAAGGAAAGGCCGAAGATACATTTGATCATCACCAGTTTATAGTCCCGGGGTATAGAGTATAGGTACTACCAGGGATTGCAATACATACAGATGTGGTCGTTCATTAAGTAAACCTGCCTCTGGAGATATAGCGGTATGTGCAACTTTTGAAATGTTTTCTTGTCATTGCAAGTTATTTCTAATATAACATTCCTTGGGAAGACTTATTGGAAAATTTTTAGGAACTACGTGCAGAAATTCCAGAAAATGTTTCACGTAAAGGTACTCTCAACAACCCGATAACGGCCAAGATGCATTTCTTCGGTTCTGAGACTTTCAAGAATGTTTTGACGAATGCCGTTGTTGTAACAGATTCGTTGTGACAGCTTATATCAGTTTAACCAGAGGCCATTATCATATTTTATTCTAAAATTTCAGTCGGTATATATAGTGGGATCAAATCGCATGGTTTCTCGATAGGTTCATGGTATCGTATGCCGTAAATTGAAACCACATATCAACCTTGTCCAATTCTTCCAATTTGGGTAAATAAAAGTTGGTTATCATAGGCCAGTATATTGTTCTATTTTCGTGGTTTTTGAAGAAGTACGGTCCAATGATGTCACCGGCCTGCAAACCGAACCACATAGCGCCTCTTTTTCAATGCGTTGGTAGATCTCTAATTGCCATTCCAAGGATAGGCCGAGGATTAATAACCAGTTTATAGTCAAGGCAGACTTGAGGTATTGGTAGCACTTCTTTTCCCCAGGATTATTGCCTCTGGTAGTTCTTCACATCAATTTCGGCGTTTCTGTTTGTTGTTGATGTAACCATTGAGCCGATCCATTCGTTGGAGATGGATCTTGGTAATAAAATTCTATGATAAGCAATCGTTTTAGATTTAAGAAAATCAATTGGTACTTTTAAGAAATTTTATTAGCGCAGTCAGAACGAATTTCTACAAAGGTCGAAAAGTTCCAAAGTCCTTTTCTGTGAAGCATATGATCTAAAGTATATTGGTGATGCCACAAGTGATAATAGTGAATCAAATAAATAATTCTGTTAAAACATTTTGTCACCCATTCTTATACAATTTCGCTTACACGAATGCCCATAAGAACCGCGGACCCAAATAGTCTACGCTGCAGATTTTGAGAATCAAGGATCCTGAGAACGCATGAGTTCACCAAAAAGATCCGATGGAATTAAACCAGGCGCATATGTATGAAAAACCTTTATATTTATGATACCTGAGTTTAAAGTTTATGGTCTTAAGACTTTAATCCTGATTTAAATTTGTTTTCACACTGTGAGAACAATGTTTTTCCAATATTTAAACAATTACCATTTATTGTTTTAACCATTTAAACGTATTTGTTGTGACATTTCAGACACTCCAGTGTAATACAAGACACTATAAGAACACAACCAACTTCAATACACCTTCATAGTGTCCCATCTCTGGTCAAGCAATCTAACTTAAATATTGAATCAATGTCAGTTTTTTTACGAACGTTCATTACTTCCTCTCTTCTCGTTGTTTCAACTGCAGGAAGTGTTAAAAATCTTGAGGAACAGAAAAAAAAATCATTTTTTTCTCCTACATATTATATTTATTCAATAAATATTCAAACTTACAGAAACTTGTATGTATGTACATATGTATGTATGTTTGTTTATTTTGTAAAAATGTGTGTCTCTTTTTCTTTTTGTAGCAACAATCCATGGCAATTATTTTACACTGCAATAATTTTTCTTTTAACGTTTTCTCATCCGTACAAGAGACTTGTGTCTGATGCAAGAAGTATTTAGTCTTGTTTTACAAATATTGGTCAAAATCATCACAGCAGGGGTGGTGGTTTTAAGTTTAGTTTTTTTTCTGTTCTTTCTCTCATGTTTGCTGTTTGTTTGGTTTTGTTTGTATTTTAATGCCTTTACGGCACATTCTAATGCTTGCGTGTTTTATGCTGTAGTATAGGCAATATAGTCTGGCTTAAGTACTAATGAATCAGTTATTAACCCATTGTGGTAATATGAAGATTTATGGAGATTTCTATGTACATATGTACATCTTCAAATACTTATTGCTATTTATGATTGACACCACTTTATTATCTCTTTAACTTGGAATTTCTATCAATCAAATTTTAAGTTTTCCGCCCCTTGATAAAAGCTTTAACTGAGTAGGTAGGTAGGTTGATAGGAGGATGTATATTACATCAAATCCGAAGAAATACACCTAGGCCTCTATCGGGCCTGTTGTGCGCTTCTTATCATGAAAAAAAGGTTACTGAATGAATTATTTTTCAATGTTCAGAAACTCAGTTTCCGGAACGTAATTCCTAAGAATCTTCCAATCAGTTTTAGTCAGTAATGTTATTTCCGGAATAACATTACTTCCAACATACTTGGATCTAACTTCGACGAATGCCTGGCAGTGGCAAAGAAAGTGCTCCAGAGTTTTACTGTCCTCTCCACATGCTCTACATTCGTCATCATACTAATTTTGAGGAGATTTTTCGTCTTGCTCTCATCAGGGTTTCATTATTCCAAGAGGCCTCATGGGATTCTCTCACCCATATTTTTAGTTCAGCTTTTGTTGCGTTTGTTGAATGGTTTTGCGTTTGTCAGGTTAACAACCTCGAGCTCCCTTCCCTTTAAAGCTATTACATTCGCCCTTTCGTTACCGACTACTCCCGAGTGGGCTGGTACCCATATAATGTGAACCTTACCTCTGGGAGAGTATTCAGTTAAAGCTTTCTTACAATCCAATACGGTCTTAGATTTAGGTCTATCGCCTGATATCGCCCTAACTACCTTCTGGCTGTCGGTAAATATATTAAACGCTGTGGGCGCCGTATTTATTATAATCCAATTTACGTATTCCGTTATTGCTCGTACTTCTGGAAGCTTGTGTTATGATTAGGTAAACGGTGGTATATTTCTGTTTCCTGGTCTTCAATATAGAACCCCAGCCCCACTTTGTCCCCCAATTTAGAGCCATCCGTGTAACAACGGATTCCTACTGGTATTTGCTCTAATGTTCCGCTTGACCAAGACATTCTATCTGGGATCAGCGTTTCAAAGTTTCCGACATATTCTGTGTCTGGTATACGATCAGGCACGTCCGATGATTGTGTATAACCTTACAATGTGTCCAGTATAGATTGATAGGGATCAATATATTCCTGAGAAAAATGTAGCAGCAATATATTTATAGCTACACAGATGGCTAAAAACTAGGAGTCAAATAGTTCTGAGGATCTTTATGAAATAAATTCAGTTGACATAATAAATTTTCTTACTCAGGCCAAAAGCAGTTATAGGACAGGCCAAAAACGGTTATAGGACACCGTTTTTGGCCTGTCCTATAACTGCTGTGTAGCTATAAATATATTGTTGCTACATTTTTCTCAGGAATATATTGATCCCGATCAAGAATCAATGGTATAAATGTTTCCAAAAATGTCTATTATTATACTCTACACCACTTTAGTGAGGAGGGTGTATTGAGTTAGTGTTGATGTTTGTAGCGCACAATAATATTGGTCCTACACCCACCAATCGGCTTAGAATCATTCTGAGCCGATTTTCTATATCCGTGAGTATGTCTGTCTGTCCGTCCATCCATATAAACATTGTAATCAAACTACAAGTACGAGATCTTCTATTGCTCCTCGTACGAAGCCTATTGATAATTGTTATAATCAGTCCATTATTTCACCTAGCCTTCATACAACTGAATGGGGATTTGAGTTCATCATTAAAAAGCTGTCCAACTAAATTTTATATTTGCGATGATGACCCTGCCGAATTTTTAA
This sequence comes from Lucilia sericata, assembly GCF_015586225.1. Taxonomy (NCBI): domain Eukaryota; kingdom Metazoa; phylum Arthropoda; class Insecta; order Diptera; family Calliphoridae; genus Lucilia; species Lucilia sericata. Next base: position 187,002 of record NW_023994194.1, read on the forward strand.
TGATCGGTCCTCACTTGACCCTAGCCCTCATACAAATACCCCTTAAGAAAATGAGAGCGCATAAAAAGACTGATGTCGCGATGAAATTCAGAATTAACACATTTTATGTAAATGTAGATCCATAATAAAACGTAGATTATAATAAGTAAAATTATGTTATTATTTATAAATAGTATGAATTTTAAAATTCTAGTACTTAATGGGTTAATTTGTTTAACTTTTGTATGAGTAAATATAGAAAAAAAAACTGCAAAAGAAAATGAAATATAAGTTAGTGTGTCATTTAACAGATAAAGATATAATTCAATGATTTGCATTTTATCTTTTATTCTGATCAAGTTCATAGTAGTTTATGATGGTACACATAAGTTTATTATGATTTCTGTATACAGAAGCAGATTTATTAAATATATACATGAAGGGCCCTGACATTCACAAAATCACTTTTCTAAATTCGGCCAAAATATATTAAATTTATTTTTTTTTATGACACAGTTACCGTGCCATTATTCCAAGTGGTCCTATGCCTTGATCGTGGTAAAATCAAACTACAAGTACGAGATCTTCTATTGTTCCTCGTACGAAGCCTATTGATAATGGTTATAATCAGTCCATTATTTCACCTAGCCTTCATACAACTGAATGGAAATTTGAATTCATCATTAAAAAGCTGTCCAACTAAATTTTATATTTGCGATGATGACCCTGACGAATTTTGTAATGATCGGTCCTCACTTAACCCTAGCCCTCATACAAAGGCCCCTTAAGAAAATGAGAGCGCATAAAAAGACTGATGTCGCGATGAAATTCAGAATTAACACATTTTATGTAAATGTAGATCCATAATAAAACGTAGATTATAATAAGTAAAATTATGATTTGCATTTTATCTTTTATTCTGATCCAGTTCATAGTAGTTTACGATGGTACACATAAGTTTATTATGATTTCTGTATACAGAAGCAGATTTATTAAATATATACATGAAGGGCCCTGACATTCACAAAATCGCTTTTCTAAATTCGGCCAAAATATATTAAATTTAATTTTTTTTATGACACAGTTACCGTGCCATTATTCCAAGTGGTCCTATGCCTTGTGGATTATGCCTTGATCGTGGTAAAAAGTTAGCTTTTCTTTTTGACATTCAGACCTCTTGAGCATTTGAGTGTCCCGAAGAGACTAATATGCATCTCACACGATGCTTACTAATGTACTGAACTCGAGAATAATAAAAAAATATATCTTTTTGAAAGGGTCCTGAGTGTGTGATCCTTTAATGGAAAATTTTATTGGTAAAAACCTTTTAAAGCGATTAGTGTCCAATGTAGGGTTATTCAGTTTCCTTCATATAGTTCCTTAGATTTATCCAATGAGTTAGGAATGTATAACATACAAGTTAGCACCATCATATCAATTCCTCAATCTGAGGAGCCTACTGGGGTCACTCCATGGGATTTTAATAGTCCTTTCTCTCGCCCATGTTTTTACTTCAGCCCTAGTTACAACGAGCGGTTTAGCATTCACCAGTTTAGCTTTCTCAAGCTCCCTTCCTACTTATAATAACAAATACTTACGATAAAAGCTTTGATGGTGGGGAGGCACCTATACAAATTATAAAAAAATTAAAATTTTATAAATTTGCTAAATGATTCGAAAAATTCATTGTGGGTCACAACTACTTTACAAAAACAAACGAAAGGTGCATATTGAAACTGAGCCAAGAGGCTGTTGACACTTCAGTTATTTTCTCTTTGTATTTTTTTCTTTTGGTGACACAAAACACCACAATATTTTGCATTTGGGTTCAGGCACATCACCTGACTTAATAATAATAATAATAAAAAATCAAATAAATGGTCACGTTACTAGAGCATTACACACACAAACAAACATTTTTTAATTTCCTGATTTTAACAATATTGGCTCAAGCGTCGAATGAAAATCCAAAATAAAATAATATAATACCCGTAAATAAGAATTTGCTACCAAAAAATTAAAAAAAGTACAATTATATAAAAACTAAAAAAACAACAATTTATGACTTCCTTATGGAATATAAGTACTTACAGCTTGAAAGAGAACAAATACTCCTTTAAAAGACATGCACACACGTGAACACGGCTAAGACAATAACGTACTATGTATATGGGGGTTTACTTACGAGTATGCACGTTTCATATGATCAGAACGAAAAAATAAAACTAAAATAATGTATAAATTCAAAGCATAAACAAAAAAACCGGTAGTACGGCGACCCTTAAAAGAATATTAAAATAAAAACAACAACAACAAAAAAGCACACACGGCCAACAATAAACACAGAGAAATGAACAAAAAAAAAGTTAATAAATGAAAGGCGGCAAATTTCTTTGAGGACCTTTAAAAATTTGTCAAAGCCTGTCACAATTTCGGTTTGTGATGAATTTACGATGGCGATAAACTACAAGAGAATGTTTATCGAAAACGAAGGGAGTGAGTGTTTTAATAGAAAGAGAGACTTAAATTATAAAAAGTTATTACAAGTACAGGGTTATAAAATAAAAAATATTTAAATTGTACCAAACATTACAAGTTGTACTTATAAATCAGTAATGAATGTCAGGTTATCTGATTTAAATTACTCTATTTCTGAAATATCAATAGTTAGCATGATTTGGTGGTATAATAATGTTAAATATTGTAGAATCTCTACAAAAATCGGCAAATCTTAGTTTTATATGTTTAAATAATACTGCCGATTTTCGTAATAATGGGGCCTCATTTGAGCCTCCATACAAAGTCCCCTTCATAAAATGACTTATCGCATTAAATTCTGCATTAATGACTTCAATGTCGCCGTGAATCGCACAACCATAATTTATACGGATAGGACCATATTTACCTTTGCTCTCATATAACCCCTATTTCCGAAAATAACTTTTTTGCAACAAATTGTTAAAAGTGCAATATGTTAGTTAGTTAGTTAGTTAGTTAGTTAGTTAGTTAGTTAGTAGTAGTTAGTTAGTTAGTTAGTTAGTTAGTTAGTTAGTTAGTTAGTTAGTTAGTTAGTTAGTTAGTTAGTTAGTTAGTTAGTTAGTTAGTTAGTTAGTTAGTTAGTTAGTTAGTTGTTGTTGTTAGTTAGTTAGTTAGTTAGTTCGGTTCGTTCGTTAGTTCGTTAGTTGTTCGTTCGTTCGTTTCGTTACGTTCTTTTTCGTTAGTTCGTTAGTTCGTTTTCGTTAGTTCGTTAGTTCGTTAGTTCGTTCGTTAGTTCGTTCGTTCGTTTCTTTTTTCGTTCGTTCGTTATTTCGTTCGTTCGTTCGTTAGTTGTTAGTTTTCGTTCGTTCGTTCGTTCGTTCGTTAGTTATTCGTTACGTTCGTTCGTTCGTTTTCGTTCGTTCGTTCGTTTCGTTCGTTCGTTCGTTCGTTCGTTCGTTCGTTCGTTCGTTAGTTCGTGTTCTTCGTTTTAGTTCGTTCGTTCGTTAGTTCGTTCGTTCGTTCGTTCGTTCGTTAGTTGTTTGTTTCGTTCGTTCGTTCTTGTTCGTTCGTTCTTCGTTTCGTTGTTCGTTCGTTCGTTTGTTCGTTCGTTCGTTTCGTTTTAGTTCGTTCGTTCGTTCTTTTGTTCGTTGTTCGTTAGTTCTTCGTTAGTTCGTTTTGTTCGTTCGTTCGTTCGTTAGTTAGTTCGTTCGTTAGTTAGTTTTGTTTTTCGTTCGTTCTTCGTTAGTTAGTTCGTTTCGTTATTCGTTGTTCGTTCGTTCGTTCGTTAGTTCGTTCGTTTCTTCGTTCGTTTTGTTCGTTCGTTCGTTTTAGTTCGTTCGTTCGTTAGTTAGTTAGTTTTCGTTCGTTAGTTTGTTCGTTCGTTCGTTCGTTTTTCGTTCGTTCGTTCGTTCGTTCGTTCGTTCGTTCTTTCGTTCGTTCGTTAGTTCGTTCGTTCGTTCGTTCGTTCGTTTCGTTCGTTCGTTCGTTCTTCGTTTCGTTCGTTGTTCGTTCGTTCGTTCGTTTCGTTCGTTTAGTTAGTTCGTTCGTTCGTTCGTTCGTTCGTTTCGTTAGTTCGTTGTTCGTTCGTTCGTTTGTTAGTTGTTAGTTCGTTCTTCGTTAGTTCGTTCGTTCGTTCGTTCTTCGTTTCGTTAGTCGTTAGTTCGTAGTAGTTAGTTAGTTAGTTAGTTAGTTAGTTAAGTTAGTTAGTTAGTTAGTTAGTTCGTTAGTTAGTTAGTTAGTTCAATCCGATGAAACAGAATATCAGAATGGTATAACATAATAGCAAATAAAGATTTTGAAATCTTTACTGTTAGCCTAAACGCATTCTAATCCCCGACAGTATGTTCACACTAGTCCAAATAATGACGGTGATCCTTAGAGAGAATACCGAGATATGCAACTATCGCGCTGCAGTAGGTACGTTGTAATAGGAAAATAACTGATGATGTAGTTAAAATAAGGGCCTCAATATCCTATATCAACATAGACTAACTGCATTTCACAATATCGAAATAACATTTTTTCTTATAAATATATTTAAAACAAAAACAACATTTATTTGTTGTTTTCAATATATTTGTAAGAAAGAAAAGGTCCTTTCGTATTTAGAGAACCCGGCAGTAAATGTGTGGAGTTCCACTTAAAGTGTGAAATCGACGGAGAAACAAAATACTCAATGAAATTTTTCAGACAAGGTCGAACAACGAACCAACTTGCACCATAACCTTGAAGTCATTTAAACGTTTTATGATTTTCAGCCTTAGGGCCTAAATAGTGTACCAAAAAAAAGTACACAAAAGTACCAACTAAGTAGTTCATCCCTGATAGATGCACGTGGACATGTGTGAGTATGTTAAATTAACTGACTATTGCCGTATGTGTATTTAAGTTTGTATTTTGGCAAGTATTCGTAATTTTCTAAGGTGGTTGGTAGGCGCTGACTGTTTCTTTTACTAGTATTTTGGCTTAAATCGAATTGTTATTGTTGTTGTTGTTGTGTCTAAGAAACGTGTTGTGTTTAAATTTAGTTTACTATTTTGCTTTCTTGTGCCTTTTAGTTGACGATGATGATGATGATGAAGTTGTTGTTATTAGTGTTGCTATTTTTGGCCATAATTTTTATATGGTTCACATGAGTAAGATATACCGTTGTAAGTTTTTAGTTTCTTTTTCTTCATTATTTTTAAATTTTAATTATAAACCATAAATTTAAAAGTATTTTGTTTAAATTATGTGCGAAATAGCAAATTATGCAATTAATATTTAGTATATGTTTGCTAGTATTTGTGTTTAATAACGTTTTATATTTGCGTGTATATGTGTATATAAGTGCGCGCTTGAAAATTGCTTTAAACAAATAGTTACCAGTAATATAATAAATTAGTAAAACAAATTTAGGAAACCTATTTGGTGAACCGAAGCAACATTGTTGCAAGATTAGTGGGATATGTGATGTCTTAGTTGATGTTTAAGGCTGGTAATTTAGCAAGTGCAACAGAGACTTATAGCAAAAAAAAATATATATACTACTACTATTGCAATGTGTTAGAGATCAGGAACTCATTATCATCATGTCTGCAATTAAAAGAAGTTAACAAATTATTTTCTTATATCTTGGCAGAGAAATTGTTAAGTTTTGGAGAATAGGACTAATAGATTTGCTTGATCGTGAATTGAATGGATAATATGTCGATTTGGGAAAAGTGGCTAGAACCACAAAGATCCTATGGCGCAAGCCTAACGAAAGTAGGACGGAAAGCCTGATTAGAATTAATAAATCCGAGGTTTGTATGATGGTCGTTCAGATTCAGTCGAATGTAGAGCGTGTGGAGAGGATGGAGGTGCGGCCTTATTTCCCGGCGGTACATTTTCATCCTTACGATGAGCTTATTCGACGACTGACACCGCCCCATTTGAGCTTCTTACACGCCAGTGGAAATTTTTGTACATGATGCCGCAAGCACTTTGCTAAAGTACTCGAGCTATATAATCTCTTACTATTGCTGCCTCGATGCTTAACTTCCGAGATGTGATGGCCTCTTTTGAGTCGGCAACAGCATCTAGAGACGTATTCGTAGACCGAGGACTTGTTCTTACTCATAGAGAACACAACGTGTTAAATCTGGTCCCCCGGGCATGTTTCCTTGATGATAGATCTCATCTTGGTTTATTGCAATTCCGGGGAAAAAAGGTGCTAACAATACCTCTAGTCTGCCGGGACTATACACTGGTTATGATCAGATGTATCCTTGGCCTTTCCTTGCACTCATTTGACATGGGGTCGAAGCAGAGCACCAGTAATCAGGTACTACGGGTGGTCAGTTGCCTGCAGGATTTTGTCCTGGCTGGTCAGTTGATTGAAGATCCATGGAAGGGGACGCTTTGTTAAAGACTGATGCACGGTGAAATATAATGAATTTCTGTTACCGCTCCTAGAAACAAGGTTGTATTTGAACTGATAATGAAAAGATTGGGTAAGAGGTTGGAGTGCGATGTACCATCAGATTCTTGTATCTGATGGTTGAGCGGAATTCTGAGTGTTTTCGAGGTGTGGTGTTGCTGGGAGGAGGTGCGGTGCTGGGTGGAGCTATTAACACCTTAATCTTTAATTTATCAGTTGAGTGTATTGGAGTTTACTTTAAAACATGCTCAACTTATCACAGTAGGCCATTATGGCTACTGAAATAAGTCTTGTCAATTAAAAATGGATCCGTACTTCGGACTACCAATGACGTCCCTAGGTGCTGTTGTCATAGCCATCTCAGTAGTGTGGTTGGACGACTTTAAGATGTAAAGGAATGCACTGGGGTGAGTCTTTAGGTGATAATAATGTTCTGGGAAATTAGCCTTAATCATAACATCAATGTTCGGTATGCCCCTTTTATTGCCTTTTCCTTGTCAGGGTTTGATAGAGCTATACGGTTGGGTAAAAGCCGAGGATACATTTGATCATTACTAGTTTATAGTTCCGGCAGTTTTGAGGTATTGGTAGCACCTCTTTTTCCTGCAATGGCAATAACATTATTATAATATGTATCATGCCCCAGGGCACTTCATTGCCCTTTTGCTACCTTTTCAACTTGCTGTAGGGTGTATCTAAAAGAGAAACCTGTAATAGAAACCACAGTCAAGGTTTCATATAAAAGATTCTAAAAAAGTAATTTTAAAAAAACAACAACGCAACAATTTGAAGTAACATCCATTGTACCTATGTATGTATGAATAAATGTTTATAACAATGTTCGAATAGTCATGTGGTCTTGGTAGGCTTCAAAATAAATGATGTACAATTAATTTATGTTTTTACAAGAATTTTCTTTTATATTGTTGTATGTTTTTTTTTTTTGTTTGTTAAGTTGTTTTAGTTATATTTGCAATTTGCACCGTAATAAAAATAAATTATGAATTAATTAATTCATAAAACGTTACAAAACAAAGTGCACATATAAAAAAAAAATTTAAACAAAAAAAGTATCATGCAAAAACTACTCAACTCAGACTGTATTTTATCTAAATGTGTGAGTGTGTATCTATGTAACTCAACTACTCATATACGTATTTATAATGCATATGATCTCTCAGCACGCAATCAAATTGTAATGAACTTTTAAGATACGAAATAGGAACGAACGATTGCATTTTATACGAAAAATATATATATATATATATAAATATATTGAAGCACTGAAACAGAGTTGTATTTGAAATACAAGTTATTTAGTATTTTTTATTGTTAAAATGCATTACATGATGTTGTTTTCAGCGAATTAACAAAAACATTAAACTAAAAAAAATAATAATAATGATAAATTAAGTACATACAAATGTAATAAAAAGTAAAAGTTTTTTTTTTTTTGGATTTTCAATTAAACAATAATCATGATACATTTTTCTACTTCTATCTTTATAGTTTTTAACATCCAGTCATCTGCTCTCAAGCGGTCATCCAAATGTACAATCACCTTTAGCGGCCACAACACTTACCTCGACTTCTTCATCCATAAGTCCCTCACCCGCTGCTGGAGCTGATAATAGTGTAACTAGTAGTAATAGTGACAGTTCGGCGGGCACTCTAACACCGGATGCAGTCTCACAAACCTCTGCCTTAGGTAGTACAACTACTGCAACGGCTGCCTGCAGTTCAGTGGAGAATCCTTCCAATCCATATCCCCTGACTGCCACTGCTACCGCTATTTCACCCAATTGTTGTGATAATGGGCGACCCATGGTAACAGATCCCATAACGGGACAAAGCATATGTTCTTGCCAATATGATGCTAATAATTCAACAAGACTGTCTACATTGGGTTCCTATCCACGATTGTCATCGGCTACACCGGTGGCGGGTGTTGGTATGAGTGTATTTGGTTCAACATATCCCTCAAATGATCAAAATCCCTATCCGAGTATAGCTGTTGAAAGTGCAACGCCGTTCTACACAAGTTTGGTAAGTTTTTAGAGAGTTAATCGAGTCGAGTTTATTTGAAAATCTTTCTCTAGTATAAAAGAATGATTTAAGAATTTCATCATAGAAATAATAGTCAACATCTTTCAACAGTTAAAATTCCGTTAAGATTTTATTTTTACAGTAAATCGTTATATGTTTGTTTTTAATAGCATTATTCTTTTCTTTGAACTAAAAACCTTTTTTTGTTTCTTAATTTCAATATTGCAAAAAATGTTTATACGTAGGGGAAAATTAAGAGTGACAACATAATTCTTAATTTCTCATGGGCAACCAAATGTTTCAAACAATTGATAACACGTAAATGAAAAATGTCTCACGAAAACGCACATTTTCAAATAGATGTATTAATAACACGCACATCTATTGGCTGGAAAATCATGATCGTGTGGCAGAGAGAAAAGTAAAACAATTTTTTCTGTATATCACTGAAATTACTAGACCGATCGTCATAATTAATATGGAAATAATACAGAGTAGAGGACCTTGAAAACAGCAGGGTGCCAAGGTAAAAATTTGATTTGTCTTATTACATGAAGAAATGCTTTATCATTTTAGAATCAAATAGAGACTCTGGCAGTTTTTATACAAAAATTTTAATTGGCAGAATAACTACCGGTTAAACGATAGTGGTGTTAGAACAATATTTCGATATCCATCTTTTTTGAATATGATTATGCCCTATGGTTCCTATGAGGAGCATTTTTACAATGTGTGTTGATCTTGAGTATGAAAAAAATAGATCATAACCGAATTTATAAGAGAGTTTGTGAGACAATATTTATGTATTTTAACATGAGATTAATGAGTTCTACAGAAACATTTCAAAACAAGTAAGAAATTATAGTCGGGCGTGGCCGACCGTATGATACCCTACACCAGTTATGAATATTAAATGTGATTTATTTTTCATAATAAAGCATTTATCTTCAATATTCCCTTGTTCCGATACATTTAAGCAATTTATGGATGAAAAACTAATTTTCTGAAAGAGGCTTTATATGGGGGCTAGAGGCAAATATGGACCAAGCCCGAAAAAATTTTGTGAATATATTTATATTGACATAATATTTTATTGTGCTGAATTTCATCGCGATATTTGTGTTTATAAGCTAATTTGGGACATTCAAGTAATTTTCTGAAGGGGACTTTGTATGGGAGCTAGGGTCAAATGTGGCCCGATCTTTATGAAATTTGGCAGGGTCATCAAGACTTCTATAAAACTTAGTTGTGCCGTATTTTATCGATATATCTGTATATTTAACATAATTATGAGCTCAGAAGCCCTTTTCGGGGGGTTCTGTTGTATGGGGGCTAGGTGAAATAATGGACCGATTTTAACCATTTTCAATAGGCTTCGTCCTTAGGTCAAATAAAACGTGCGTGCCAAATTTCATCCAAAAATTGCGACCTGTACCTTGCGCACAAGGTTTACATGGACAGCCAGCCAGCCAGCCAGACGGACGGACGGACATTGCTTAATCGACTCAGAAAACGATTCTAAGCCGATTGGTATACTTTAAGGTGGGTCTGGGACGAATATTTTTGTATGTTACAAACATCAGCACAAATCCAATATACCCTCCCCACTAAAGTGGTGTAGGGTATAAAAAGTTCTCCTCTGAGAGCAAGGATTTATTAAGAATAAAGTTCTGGAGAGTTTAAAGAATTAATTTTTTTAATATACTATTTTTCCCATCTTTGTGGAGTGATATGTATTCCACCGCCCATTTTTTGGGCCAAGAACAATCATAGATGGGAACCCAAATTTTAGACCAAAAATACGCATTAATTGTTTATAAACAAGTGAGAGTGTTCTTTACATCGAATATCACTTCCCGACACTTTCCCCATGAAATTCGGTAGGAAGTTTTATGTTCCTATAAATGTTTATTCTATAAAGTTTCATAACTGTTCACGTATTTTTAAGTCAGCAAGTAATTTTCTTATGTACCGATCCTCAATCCATTTGGTAGAGAGGTTTTAACTCGTATAAAAAATATGTGTGTCGAATTTCATCGCTTTTCTGTATTCAGTATTTTTAAGCCAGTAATGATCGTTTAAGTAATTTTTTGAAGGGCACCTTATATGGGGAGTAGGGTCAATTATGGACCGATCCACATAAAGTTTGATAGAGAGTTTTTGGCTTATTTGAAACTTATGTGTGTTGAATTTAATCACTATACTCGTTTTTTTAAGCCAGTAATGAGCGTTAAAATCATATTCTGAAGGGGACCTTATATGCGGGGTAGGGTCAATTATGCACCGATCAACATAAAATTAGATAGGGAGATTTTGGATCATATGAAACTTATGTGCCAGTAATGAGCTTTAAAGTCATTTTCTGAAGGGGACCTTATATGGAGGGTCTATTATGGACCGATCCTCATAAAATTTGGTAGAGAGGTTTTAGATCATATGAAACTTATTTATGTAGAATTTCATCGTACTCGTACTTTTGAAACAGATATGCCTGGGGGCTATCCGAAGACGTGGATCGATATTGTCCATTTTCAATACCAAACAAACCTTATCTACAGAGAATATTTGTGGAAAATTTCAATACTCTATCTCGTTCTGTTTGGACTCTATCGTGCTTTCAACAGACAGACGGACGGACGGACAGACATGGCTAGATCGTCTTAGAATTTAATAAGGACCCAGAATATATATACTTTTGTGGGTCTATGACAAAATCAATATACCCCCATCTTTTTTGATGGTGGGTATAAAAATAATGGCCACGATTTTAAAATATGACGAACTACGCAAACACTTGCATTCAATACATTTTTTCTCGGAGGACATGAACGAATTTGAAATATGACTTAAAAATTGTTGCCTTTCTAGTGCATTATTTCTTATTTTTATATCCTTCACCACTATAGTGGGGAGGGTATGTTTGTAATACGTTTGTAACACCCAAGAATACAGATCCTAAACTCACCTTAAGGTATACCATTCGACTCAAAATCACTTTCTGAGTCTATTAAGCTATGTCTGTCCCTCTGGGTGTCCATGTAAATCTTGTGCACACGCTACAGGTCGCAGATAATTTGATGAAATTTGGCACGTACGACTCTTTTGGTACAAGGACGAAAGCTATTGATCGCACGATTACTTCATCTAGCCCTCATTTTCGTAATGATCGGGCCCCTATTGACCCTAGCCCCCATACAAAGTCCCCTTCAGAAAATTACGTGAATCTACACAATTCACTAATAAATACTAGTATCACGATGAAATTCGGCACAAATAACATTTACATAAACATAATAAAATCCACCAATACATTTTATAAGGATCGGTCCAATTTTTGCACTAGCCCCCACCGGAACTTCTGGTTTGGACCTTATGGCTCATAACTACATATGTCAAATATATAACTATCTTTCCAAAATTCGGCACAGCTAAGTTTGTGTAAGCATGAATAACACAATCAATTATCGTAATGATCGGGCCTTCATACAACCGGCCTTCCGGCACAGCTAAGTTTGTGTAAGCATAAATAACACTGTCAATTTTCGTAATGATCGGGCCCCATACAACCGGCCTTCCGATTTGGGCATTTTAGCTCGTAACTACGTACTATCCAAAAATATGATTCGATTAAGTAATTCCCTTTTTTGTGTCTGTTTAAACCTTGTGTGCACACTACAGGTCGCAATTTTCAAGTTAATTTGTTAAAATTTCGCATATTCTCTTCTCTGGATCCAATGACGAAGACTGTTGAATGATTAAAATCCAAAGAAATGCTTAAACATACTTGTATCTCGTCAAGAAGTCGGACATCTATATAAGCTTTGATGACGTTGCTGAGTTTCATAATAATCGGTCATCATAAACGGATATCAAGGTAAAATTCAACATATTGAAAATTAATCACATTATACACGTGATTGGTGTAGGGTATCATATGATCGGTGACGCCCGACTATAGTTTCATACTTGTTTTATTATAACTTTTAATGTTGTTCAAGTAACTGTATGGAACTAACAACTAAACTTATTTTCCTTGAAGTGAAAGCTACAATGGGTAAGGGTCCTCCAATTTAGATGGGCGGTAAGTCAGCTATTCGAATCCTTGTCCGACTTGTCCATGTCCGATTTAATGTTAGTGCTTTGAAAACAGATTAGGATGAACACAAAGTTTTGACTGGAATGTTTTACAACTTTTTTTTAATTCGTCCTACTAGCGGAATAAGTATACGTATATCATGGTGCACTTGTCATGGTTTATCATAGTTGAATTCCTTATGTCCAAATCGGTTTTAAAACTATCTTATACAGGATGACTTTTGCAGTCAAGGCTTAGCTTTGAAAGCTGAAAGATTATATGAAAGCTTTTAGCTTCAAGTTCAGTCTGTGGAATGCTGACGTTGTTTGTAGCCACCAGCGGACAACTTTCTCTTCTACGTCAGAACGTGATGTGGTTACTTTTAAGCACCGTTTCCATGGGTCCCGGATAATTATTATGGTTGCATAAAGAGATGCAACTTTTAAGTCCACATGAGGACTAAGAATGGCTGTGACATCTGCAAATGTAGTATGGCGCATGTTTTATAGTCCAAATTTTGGATTACGCCAGTCTTGTTGTAAATAAGCGATAGGGACATATCGCCAGAAACTAAGTAAAAACAATGAAAATTCTTTTTTTTCTCAGTGCAATATACATATGAACATTTTATAGTACTATAATCATATCAACAAGTTCTTCACTGCCATCATAACAAATATGACAATTCATATCATATTGACTGCATTGATTTAACAATTTACTATTTTAATTATTATGCAAATAAGAGGACAAAAAAAAAATAAAATGAAAAAAATGTCATGATATTAAATAATGATGAGCATTATTTGTTAAATTCAATGAGGTTTTAAATTTCTCGAGTTCTTTACACATTTTTTTTTTTTTTAATTTCATTTTAATACCACAACCATAATAAAAATAACAATAATACTAACAATAACAGTAACAATAGTAGTAAAAATAATAATAAAAAAAAAATACAAAAACTTCAACAATAATGACAACAACTTTGGTAAAACAAATGCAATGCAAAATAACTACTAATTACAATAGCAATTTGTGACATTTACAATAATTGTTGTTATAACATGAGCACACATCAGTCTTCACAACAACTACAACAACAGCAGTAATGACAACAGCGACAACAGACAACAACAATACGAAAGAGTGCAAGCAACAACAACATCAACAAATTGAATTAAGTAGCTAATAACAACAACTATAACAACAAAAGTAAACAGTAGTAGCAGCAAAAATATGCAGTAGAAACGACTACAACAATAATAGCCCAGTAGTACATGGAACTAGTTTTAGATAAATGGCTCTCTTTTTTGATTTTTATTCATTCGATGGGAACTTCAGCACATAACCTATTAGAATAACTATTTCAACGTCATTATTGGTAGATTACTTTCTGCATTACCAGGTGTTAATTATGCCACTAGTATCGTGTAGTAGAATGTGGACTGTAACTGAGATTGAATGCAAACTATTTTCAAGAAGTATGTAGTTGTTTTTATATACTAGACTGGAATCAAGAGAGAAAGTAGACAAGCAGTCTTCTATATGCATTACTTTGTACTAGCGGAGTAACTAGAGCTAGTAGTATTGCTTCCTTATATTAATTAGCAAAATTGACAATCAACTCTTTTAAAATTGCAAGGTTTATAGTTGTAGCAACTTATATGTACATAGGTATGAGAGTTGTTCGTATATTTATGTAATGAAAGTGAAGAAGGTTGAAGATGTGTGTTTAAGGATGAACTTTTAATACCACATTTGAAATGCTCTCTGATGCATAAACTCGGTTGCACATTCTATTATAGAATAAAGAAATTAACTTAAAACTATTAAATGTTTGTTTTTATCTGCGATGTCTGCGTGTTTAAGTCTTAAAAGAATTAATACATATAACGTATTAAACTATGAAAATAATTACTGTTTTGGGATTTGTCTTTGGAATAGCTGTAGTTCAACGGTAAACAGATTGTAGATATTGCAGTAAATAACCAGTTTCAGATAGTTTAGTGATTTAAAAAAGTGGGTCTTAAAAGAATAGAATACTTCCGAAACATGATTATCACTTACGGATTTAAATGACAAGATTGCGAAAGTGTCGTGAACACCTGCCGTGTCATGAACGCCCCTTTGTGTTTCTTATACGTACAAGCACATCGCTCTTTGCTTAACTCCCTTTGCAAAAAACATCGCTTCCTCAAGTCAGCAACAACACCTAGAAATGTATTCCGTAGACCGAAACACGAATCCATCAAATAAGCCGAAGACTATTTCTTAAACACTTAGTCCTACAGTCGCTCCTCTGTTCCCCCCGGGGGCATGTTACCTTGGCGAGACCTCCGCCTTGGTGTTATTGCAATCCCGGGGTATAAAGAGGTGGCCAATACCTCCAGTCTGACCGGGACTGCAAAATTGGTTACAGTCTACTGCCTGGCTTAGTCCTTGCATAGATTGCCAGAGGTCAGACCAGAGCACCGCATAATCTGGTACTACGAGTGGCCAGTTGCCCGCAGGACTATGTCCTGGCTGGTCAGTTGGTTGAGGTTCCTTCGGGATCCACGTAGTGGCTGTGGTTTAAACCCAAATTCGCGGGGAGAGTAAGTTGCGGTTAAAAGACTGATGCATGATAATAGTCAATATTTCGGGATAAGTTCGGTGCTGTTGCCGAAAACAACAGATACCCCACAGAGGAGTGACTGTGGGACTAAGCGTTGGAAATGGGTTGGTGTCAATTGTATATGATACGGGATGAATGTAGAGGTATCCGGGCCACGTCCACCCGTATATCTAAATGAGTGTGTTGTATGTTTTTCTCTTATGAATGTAAATGAGAAGTGTGCTGGGTTGAATGATGATGGATGATATGTTCAGATATGTTCAGAGCTAACTCTGTTCATATCAGAATTACCACAGCGTGTCACTGTGAGTAAGAACAATGTCTACGGCTTATTGATGGATCGTGCTTCGGTCCACCGGTTACGTCTCTAGGTGCTGTTGCCGAATCAACAGAGCCATAGTAGTGTGGTTGGGCGACATTATGTCGGGGTAGATTGAGCTAGCTCATGACACCTGTCTTTCCCCAACGTGACTACTTTGGCAAGAGATTAGATAGCTCGAGTACTCCAGCAAAGTACTTGAGCATGGACCGGTCAAAGCCAATGTACAAAATTGCCACCTGAGTTCTTCATTGAAGAAAAAGGGGCGATGGTAGACCGTTCTCAAGTCTACCCAGTGGATGAAAAAGACCACCGTGAGATAAGGCAGTGCTCACGTTAAAACTCTCGACAGTCAGTCGCTCCTCTGTGGAGTATCTGTTTTCTCGGCAAGAGAACCGAACTTTTCCAGAATTGTAGACTTAACTTTGCATCAGTCTTTGAACCGACATTAAACCACAGCCACCACGTGCACCCCGAAGGGAACACTTCAATAACCGGGCCAATAGAACGTCCGAAACACTGCCCTGCTGGCAGCCGGTTCCTGTGGTACCAGATATTGTACCGTGAATAAGGTCCCCGAAGGGACCTATCCAATAACAGGCACAAGACAAAGACCTGTGAGCTTTTGATTCTCATGGTTCGACTACATGTCAAATTATTTTGAAATTAAGTTGTTCACGGGTGATTAGAAAGAATTTTGAGAAATGTTTGATCCGATATAAAATTTTCATCGCCTAGAGAGGAAATGTTGTTGAGTTCCAGTTTTCAAGTAAATCTCCATCTTATAATACTTTGGATTTAGTTCTTATTGAAAACAATACCAATATAGTTGGGTATACCGATTATAAAGAGAGTATTGTATGTGGAATCGGAGAGCTAAGGTATAAATCGTATTAAAGTCAAGCTTGCAAACGTGTCAATCAATTACACAGACTAAAATAGTTTTAAATCAAATCGAAACAGAGAGGAGTATATTTTTTTAAAAGATTGAGCTGTGCTGAATTCGAATGGTTTTAGAATTTTTCCATCACATCAGGTTTTTAAGATATCGTGTACTAAAATTTGAAAAATATGTGTTGTGGTCAAATTTGGGAGGTATGAAGACATCTTTGTTATAAAGTTTCTTATGTTATCTGAAAGTTCAATCTGCAGACTTTAAAATTCATGCTCCATAACTGGGTTTAGAAGCTCGATATCTCGAAAATTGGACGTGGTTCCGAAATTCTGAGCCTAGCTCAATCCTTTAGAAAAAGTAGTCGCAGTAAAATTAAGCTTAAACTAGACTGCTCCAAATCGATTAAAAGTCGGCTAAAGATTGATTACTGAAACTACCACGACTAGGTAGACTTCAGTTGCTGTGGGGGTGCATATGTATGTATGTGTGTATATGTGGGAAACGCGATATACAATTCAGCTATGACGTAAATTAGATGTGAATTTTTTAATTCCTTTTGAGATCTGTCAACTAATTTGTTTTTATTCTAAAGTGCAGACAAGTAATGTTTTGTTTTGGTTTTTGAGTGAATAGTAAATGCAAATTCACAAAAACCGCATCCCCATTGACATCAGCATGAACATTACGCCAACAAATGACAGTTATATGAAGCAACAACAACAGCAACAATAACAAAAACAACAATTATAAACTAAAAGTGTAATACAATAAAATACTAGTGTCTTAACATGATATAAAATACCATAGAAAATACAAATATAAGATAATACACTCAGACATAACCCAGCAAATAATTTAAGAATAAATTAAATTTTCTTTATAAGGATCAAGTCAACTTTAGAAAAGAAAATGTGCATTTTAAAATGTAATAAGGGAATTCCATACCAAATTTAGTTAATCCGTTTAATTATGTTTGTTGGGTATGAAACGTAAAAAATAGCATACCAATACAACATGTTTTAATTGCAAGAAACAAAAACAAAATGAACAAATATTCGAACTGAGAGAAAATGAAATTGTACTTATTTACGAAATTATTAAGCACCAGTGAACACACACGCTTATTACAAAAAAAAAAAAAAAAAAAAAAAATACAAAACAGAAAATGTTAAATGTTTAAAAAGAACAAAATATAACAAAAATGGTAATAAAAATGAAACCACAGAATGAGAAACAAGGTTAATTTGTATGTGGTCACCCGTCGAGAGAGAATAATGGGGGCCAAAATAAAACTAGAAAATATTCTGCTGCAATAGAGAAAAGCTTAAATAAAAGAACCTCTAAATGCATGGCAGAATGAAAGTACTAGAAAATGTCATTTAAAATAGTACTTATTCACTTTAAGATTAGCTACCTTTTGCGAATGCAAAAGACCTTATCTGAAATTGGAAAATCATATGAAAAATGCTAATGTATTAAGATGAAAGTATCAGAAGTACACAAATTGTTAATACCGTCATAAAATTTGAAATCTCTTTTTTCAGTAACAAGAAAAAAGTTTGCCTAAGTTTGTGCTATTACCCCCGTATGCATAAAGATATTAATCGTTTATGTAAGGTTTATTACACACATTTTCCATACAAGATCCCTACAATAAACCATCAACAACTTTATTAAGCGTTTATGAATAAGGGGTTAATTCTTGGCAATTTTTTTAATGGTGCTTTTTTGAAAAATTTGTAAAATGTACCCTTTTTGTAATTTTAAAGATGTACGAAACCGTAATCTTAAAGAAAGCTTTTAAAGAAACGTTAAATTTGAAATTAGAAGAAGTAAATAGCCAGATATAAATTTTGTTAATACGCTATAAGCATTTTGAAATTTTGAATTACCCTGCAGGAAATGAAGCGATAATTGTCTTAATGCCACTAGTACTAATACTAGAACAACAGACACTAGTACAAATTGGGTTAGAGTTTATATGGAAAAATACTAGTACTAGAAGTAGTTGAATGGCGCCACTTGTAGATTGATTTTTGTTTGACATGTGTTGGAAAAAATAATTTTTTTAAATTATTAAAATATAATTTTGAAACATTTTGCATAAAAAACGATATTTTCATACATATCCCTTCAAATGTGAGGATAAATAGTGCATGCAAATTTAGGTCCGGTTGCAGGCAAATCCCTATGTAAGTACGTCTATTAAATTTAAAAACTGCAGTAAGTTTAATATTTGTTTTATCGTACGGCAAATGTTTTTATAACGAAATGGAGATATATACCTGAAGGGAATTTTTGGACATAATGAAATCAATGATGGTGATACGGATAGAACCAGAATTTCTTCAAACTTTCATATTGAATTGTTAGGTAAATGTATTTACAACATTTGTTATTGTATCTTTAGAAATAAAACCTTATAAAAAACAAGTTGTGTAGTAATTTTCACTTGGAATTGTGCAGGAGGCTTTCAAAAGAGCAAAACCACCAATTATGGCGACTTTTTATGAATATTAGAACTAGTATCAAACTGGTTCTAAAGAACCCAATTGGGTCGAAGTGTACTAGTATAAGTCTAGAACTAATGGTACTAGTAATTTTTCAAACACACTCAATGTTAATTTGAGCATTATGATGGTATAGGAAAGTTTACAGTTGGGAACTAGTACTGGTGATTTTGGTACTAGTTAAATCCCTGCAGGAAATGAAGCGATAATTGTCTTAATGCCACTAGTACTAATACTAGAACAACAGACACTAGTACAAATTGGGTTAGAGTTTATATGGAAAAATACTAGTACTAGAAGTAGTTGAATGGCGCCACTTGTAGATTGATTTTTGTTTGACATGTGTTGGAAAAAATAATTTTTTTAAATTATTAAAATATAATTTTGAAACATTTTGCATAAAAAACGATATTTTCATACATATCCCTTCAAATGTGAGGATAAATAGTGCATGCAAATTTAGGTCCGGTTGCAGGCAAATCCCTATGTAAGTACGTCTATTAAATTTAAAAACTGCAGTAAGTTTAATATTTGTTTTATCGTACGGCAAATGTTTTTATAACGAAATGGAGATATATACCTGAAGGGAATTTTTGGACATAATGAAATCAATGATGGTGATACGGATAGAACCAGAATTTCTTCAAACTTTCATATTGAATTGTTAGGTAAATGTATTTACAACATTTGTTATTGTATCTTTAGAAATAAAACCTTATAAAAAACAAGTTGTGTAGTAATTTTCACTTGGAATTGTGCAGGAGGCTTTCAAAAGAGCAAAACCACCAATTATGGCGACTTTTTATGAATATTAGAACTAGTATCAAACTGGTTCTAAAGAACCCAATTGGGTCGAAGTGTACTAGTATAAGTCTAGAACTAATGGTACTAGTAATTTTTCAAACACACTCAATGTTAATTTGAGCATTATGATGGTATAGGAAAGTTTACAGTTCGGAACTAGTACTGGTGATTTTGGTACTAGTTAAATACTAGTTTGGTACTAGTTCCATTTCCTGCAGGGATACTAGTTTGGTACTAGTTCCATTTCCTGCAGGGTAAAGATAAAAAGATCGCTATTTCCTTTCCTACTTATGAAAAATATAGAAGAAAGCAAGTTGTCGTATGGAATTCATTCGCTCTTACGATTATTCACGAATATCCTAGCATATATTCTGCGAAAACCGTTCGTCTATAGATTTGTATAATTATTGAACTGAACTAGAACTAAACTAGAACTGAACTAGAACTGAACTAGAACTGAACTAACTAGAACTAGAACTAGAACTGAACTAGAACTGAACTAGAACTGAACTAGAACTGAACTAGAACTGAACTAGAACTGAACTAGAACTGAACTAGAACTGAACTAGAACTGAACTAGAACTGAACTAGAACTGAACTAGAACTGAACTAGAACTGAACTAGAACTGAACTAGAACTGAACTAGAACTGAACTAGAACTGAACTAGAACTGAACTAGAACTGAACTAGAACTGAACTAGAACTGAACTAGAACTGAACTAGAACTGAACTAGAACTGAACTAGAACTGAACTAGAACTGAACTAGAACTGAACTAGAACTGAACTAGAACTGAACTAGAACTGAACTAGAACTGAACTAGAACTGAACTAGAACTAGAACTGAACTAGAACTGAACTAGAACTGAACTAGAACTGAACTAGAACTGAACTAGAACTGAACTAGAACTGAACTAGAACTGAACTAGAACTGAACTAGAACTGAACTAGAACTGAACTAGAACTGAACTAGAACTGAACTAGAACTGAACTAGAACTAGAACTGAACTAGAACTGAACTAGAACTGAACTAGAATTAGAACTGAACTAGAACTGAACTAGAACTGAACTAGAACTGAACTAGAACTGAACTAGAACTGAACTAGAACTGAACTAGAACTGAACTAGAACTGTACTAGAACTGAACTAGAACTGAACTAGAACTGAACTAGAACTGAACTAGAACTGAACTAGAACTGAACTAGAACTGAACTAGAACTGAACTAGAACTGAACTAGAACTGAACTAGAACTGAACTAGAACTGAACTAGAACTGAACTAGAACTGAACTAGAACTGAACTAGAACTGAACTAGAACTGAACTAGAACTGAACCAGAACTGAACTAGAACTGAAAAAGAACTGAAAAAGAACTGAACTAGAACTGAACTAGAACTGAACTAGAACTGAACTAGAACTGAACTAGAACTGAACTAGAACTGAACTAGAACTGAACTAGAACTGAACTAGAACTGAACTAGAACTGAACTAGAACTGAACTAGAGAACTAGAACTAGAACTGAACTTGAACTAAACTAGAACTGAACTTGAATTCTGGAATGATCTTTAATTTCTTCGGTCAAATGATACTAACAGTAAAATGATTTTCGGTACAAGGGACTATATAAGCGGTATCATGTAACTTTCAATATTTCATTTTTTTAGCCAACGGGTTCAAAAATTTACGTTTGTACCCCCTACTCATCACACACACACACAATAGATAAGACAATCAATTACATTAGTACGGTTATTTGTATGTACAGATATTATCGCTGTTTAAGAGGTTAAAGGTAACTGACACGAAATAAGAATAACAAAAATGATCGGTTAATATCGAATATATGTTACCCTAAATTTAAAAGATTTTGTTAGAAACCAAATGATCTCAAACTAAAAACTTCCGGTTAATGGAAACCTGGATATTAATGATACAAAACCATTTAAAAATTCAGAATATGCCACAATTTTAAATTTTAAATAAATTAATTAAGCGAGGAAAGTCCCACAATCCCAGTCCAACTAAACAAATAACTAAAAATGCCATTCGATTGTTTTCTTTTCTATTCTATTAATAGGTTTAGCTTAGTTTACTTACACGAGTATACATTTAGTGCGTATTCGTTTGTATGTATATAGCTAGTTTTCCAGTATTGTTTACAAGAAGCCCCTGTAGTTGCCAACCAAATAAAATTTCCGGTCAGACATAACCTTGAAATATGATTTATCACAATACATTCAACTGTAACCAAGCAAAACTGTTTGCAAAAAAAAATATGTACAAAATACTCAAGTATCAACTGCAATAAAATAGTGAAAATAAATAGATAAAGAAAATAAATGATAAGTTTTAATAAGAAAACTGCTTAGATGAGGAAAATAATGTAAAAGAAATTGGCCGGAATTTATTTAATGATGATTTTATTCTGTTGTGATACATTCTCAATTTTGTAAATACATTATGTTTTCAGATGTTTGATAGAGATAAAATTGATAAGAGTATTTAATCCTTTTTGCTTTAAAAACAAAAGTGTTTGCTACTAAGTGTTACATGTCGAATCTTATATGCACCTAAGCACCATTAAGGCAATCTCGTACGGAACGCATAATAGGAATCGCATGTGTAGACTATAGACTAGACTAGACTATAGACTAGACTATTGACTAGATTATAGACTAGACTATAGACTAGACTATAGACTAGACTATAGACTAGACTATAGATTAGACTATAGACTAAACTATAGACTAGACCATAGACTAGACTATAGACTAGACTATAGACTAGACTATAGACTAGACTATAGACTAGACTATAGACTAGACTATAGACTAGACTATAGACTAGACTATAGACTACACTATAGACTAGACTATAGACTAGACTATAGACTAGACTATAGACTAGACTATAGACTAGACTATAGACTAGACTATAGACTAGACTATAGACTAGACTATAGACTAGACTATAGACTAGACTATAGACTAGACTATAGACTAGACTATAGACTAGACTATAGACTAGACTATAGACTAGACTATAGACTAGACTATAGACTAGACTATAGACTAGACTATAGACTAGACTATAGACTAGACTATAGACTAGACTATAGACTAGACTATAGACTAGACTATAGACTAGACTATAGACTAGACTATAGACTAGACTATAGACTAGACTATAGACTAGACTATAGACTAGACTATAGACTAGACTATAGACTAGACTATAGACTAGACTATAGACTAGACTATAGACTAGACTATAGACTAGACTATAGACTAGACTATAGACTAGACTAGACTAGACTATAGACTAGACTATAGACTAGACTATAGACTAGACTATACTAGACTATAGACTAGACTATAGACTAGACTATAGACTAGACTATAGACTAGACTATAGACTAGACTATAGACTAGACTATAGACTAGACTATAGACTAGACTATAGACTAGACTATAGACTAGACTATAGACTAGACTATAGACTAGACTATAGACTAGACTATGACCTAGACGTATAGACTAAACTCTAGACTAGCACTATAGACTAGAGCCTATAGACTAGACTATAGACTAGGACTATAGACTAGACTATAGCAGCTATAGACTAGACTAGAGACTAGACTATAGACTAGGACTATAGACTAGACTATAGACTAGACTATAGACTCTAGACTAACTATAGGACTAGACTATAGTCTAGACTAGACTAGACTATAGATAGACTATAGACTCTAACTAAGACTAGCTAAGACTAGACTATAGACTAGACTATAGACTAGACTATAGACTAGACAAAGACTAGACTATAGACTAGACTATAGACTAGGACATAGACTAGACTATAGACTAGACTATAGACTAGACTATAGACTAGACTATAGACTAGACTATAGACTAGACTATAGGACTAGGACTATACGACTAGACCTATAGACTAGACTATAGACTAACTATAGACGACTAGACTATAGACTAGACTATAGACTAGACTATAGACTAGACTATAGACTAGACTATAGACACTAGACTAGACTATAGACTAGACTATAGACTAGACTATAGACTAGACTATAGACTAGACTATAGACTAGACTATAGACTAGACTATAGACTAGACTAGACTATAGACTAGACTAGACTATAGACTAGACTATAGACTAGACTATAGACTAGACTATAGACTAGACTATAGACTAGACTATAGACTAGACTATAGACTAGACTATAGACTAGACTATAGACTAGACTATAGACTAGACTAGACTAGACTATAGACTAGACGACTAGACTAGACTAGACTATAGACTATAGACTAGACTAGACTAGACTAGACTAGACTAGACTAGACTAGACTAGACTAGACTAGACTATAGACTAGACTATAGACTAGACTATAGACTGGACTATAGACTAGACTATAGACTAGACTATAGACTAGACTATAGACTAGACTATAGACTAGACTATAGACTAGACTATAGACTAGACTATAGACTAGACTATAGACTAGACTATAGACTAGACTATAGACTAGACTATAGACTAGACTATAGACTAGACTATAGAATAGACTATAGACTAGACTATAGAATAGACTATAGACTAGACTATAGACTAGACAATAGACTATTCTGGACTATAGACTGGACTAGCGGCTAGTGTTAACTATAGACTAGACTATGGACTAGACTATAGAATAGACTATAGAATAGACTATAGAATAGACTATAGACTAGACAATAG
This sequence comes from Lucilia sericata, assembly GCF_015586225.1. Lineage (NCBI taxonomy): Eukaryota > Metazoa > Arthropoda > Insecta > Diptera > Calliphoridae > Lucilia > Lucilia sericata. The sequence continues at coordinate 211,384 of NW_023994194.1, forward strand.
ACTAGTCTGGACTATAGACTGGACTAGCCGCTATAGTTAACTATAGACTGGACTATAAGCTAGACTATAGACTAGTATATAGACTATGCTATAGAGAAGACATTATACTAGACTAAACTAGACTAAATAACTACTACTCTATTGACTACTATGAGCACTACTTATCAAAAGTTTAGAAAATGTATCGAAAATGTCATGGGGGTACCATGGTATTTTTGAATATCAAAAAAAAAAACTAAAGAACATTTTCTTATTAATTACAATTTGAAAAACAAATCTAAAATATTACAAAGTAACTTTTGATACACAATTGATAAATATTTACTATAATTAAAAACATAATAATTTACGATCCATTTGCACGTTATAACTAAAATAATTCTCGTTAAATTAAACTCATAAATATTCCCAAAAGAATGTACATGTGTCCTTTTTTTTTAGTCCAAAAACTTAAAACAAATTGCATTCGAAATTAAACAAAACTTAATTAATTAATATTTGTGCGCACCTCTAATTTACTCCATTAAATAAATAAACGTAAATACAAGTAAATTAAGTAGAAACAATTTGAGGAAGTACGACGGAACTTGTAAAAATATACAAATATTGTAAATTCAATGTGTTAAAGGGGCGAATCGCTAAAATTGGGCGGACGGGATAGAATTTATCTTATAGAAACTTTTTAATACATTGAATTTACTTCGCACACATGCAACTTCAGTTTTTTTCTTCGATATTAAAACGAACTTGGCTTGCAGCAAAATTTGTTGCAAGCTGGCAGGCAGGCAGACAGTTGGTTGAATGCGTAACCAGCCACATACAAATACATACAATTATACACTATCATAATTAAATAAATACATATTAAAGAAAAAAGTTTGTTGCAAGTAGCTAAAGAAAATATTTTAACTAAGTGCATCGTCATCATCGTCATAATATTCCACTGTGCAGCCATTACTGTTATCGTCCTATCATAATGAGTTGGAACTAAAATGGAATAGAATTATTACAACAATTTCTTTAGCCAGTTTCGTGTAATTTAAATGGAAAAATAAAATGAATAAAGAATACAAACAGCAAAAAATACGCCTCTTTTATTTTCCAGTATTTAGCAACTGAAAATAACTTTTTTTCACTTTATTTTTAATTTATGACTTTGTGCTGATTAAGGATTTTAATTAAATGAAAATTTGCAAGTTTTTGCAATTATTCACGTTTTTCTTCTCTCTATAAACAAAAAAAAAAAATGATGGCAAACAGCAGCAGCAGTAGCAGTCAAAGTAGTGCCAGAATGTTGAATGATAATAAGTTCGTTCTTAAGCACTAACAATCAAGCACCCAAATGTATGTATATGAGTGTGTGTGTGTGTGTGCAGTTGTATGCAACATTCGTATTCGAACGTATGAAATTGTAAATGTGCGTGCGTCAATGCAGTTTGGCTGGCTGTAAATGCAACAACGTGAAAATGCACCAAATGATGAAAAACTCAATTCTAGTTTGATGAAAACTTAATTGAAGAATTTTCCACTAAAAGCTTTACAATCAAAGTGTTTTAATTTAAAACTAGCTGGAGTTTTTTTCTTTTTTACATTCGACTGGGTCGTATTTAACATTTTCATTAATGTTAAAGGGTTACTCATTAGTAGTGGGGGAAAATTGTATTTAATGTTTAGAAGAGGTAATTTTTCTAAGGAACTGTTGGTCTTTCATCCTTCAAAATTGTAACGAATGTATTATGTCCAATCACCAAAAAATGTGGCGTATTCAAAATCTTTCTCAACAATCGGTTCTAAAAAACGAAATGATCCGAATTATACATACAATGGATGTCAATTCATTCAACAACTAAGCAATATTCAGCATCGAAGTAGCTTTTCCGACATCGTCGCTCGGTTGATGCCAGAAGGGGCATCAAGAGCTTTGCTCCCTATAAAGCTGCAGGGCCGGAATCCGGAGATACAAGCCGAGACGGCTCAAATCGGCGGCGGCTGGCCGCTGGTAATATTTTGCAAGCCGCGCCGCCGCCGACTTCTTTCGGCTCAAAAGCTAAGCCGGCTTAAACGTAGCCGCTGATAAAGATTAGAATCGCACATGTATTTCAGAACATAATTTCACCAATTTGAACGGAGTTGCCACTATTTTAAATTCTTATTGCAAATTGAAAAGAGTTGCCACACAATTTTGTGCTAATATTAAAATATAAACTTATATAGAGACAGGTTTCTATGTAACAGACTATTATACAAAGATTTTTCAACATAATAAACCTAAAGAAAAAGTTAAATTAAGCTGACAATTTAGCCGCCGCCGATATTTTCTGTAATAAGCCGCCGCCGCCAACCCAAAATGATTGCGCCGCCGCCGCCGATCATTTCGCATCGGCCGCCGGATGCCATTTTCCCGGCACTTTTGCAGATGGAGGCGGGAGTGGTTTCCGTACATCTGTCACAAATATTCCCTGTATGCTTGAAAATAACATATACCCCAGTTAAATGGCAGAATGCAAGGGTAATATTTATATACAAACCAGGAAAACCTAGCTATACCTAAGTCCTATCGACCAATAAGTCTTACGTCCTTCCTACTTAAAACCTTGGAACGGATAGTCGATAGTATGGTTAAAAGTAGTATACCAGACAAAGACCTTAAATATAAGCATCATGCTTATGTAAAGGGACGATCGATGGAAACCGCTTTCCATCCGAAGTTGTCCACTACATAGGTACATCCTTTGATAGCAAATTGTATACACTGGTGGTATGCACTGACATCGAAGGCGCCTTCAATAACGTGCACACTGATACTCTTATCCAATCCCTAGACCAGTTTTATGTTGCTAAGGAACAGATGGATAAGCTGCGAGATGTACGATATAACTATCAAGAAAAAGGTATTTCGTGGCATTTTGTCACCTTTACTCTGGGTTACCACGATTAATAGCCTCCTAAGGACCCTAACCGAGAAAGGACTGCTATGCAGACGATGTCGTAATACTTTTTACACATTACTTGTGTAGAAGAGCTGCGAAGGCTCTGAATGCGGCCTTGAGCTGGGCTCAACCGAGAGGCCTCAATGTTAACCCGGCAAAAGAGGAAATCTGTCTTTTCACAAGAAAGACAAAAATGTCTACGTATACTGAACCTTGCTTCCTGGGCAAGAAGATACCAGTGACAGACAAAGTTGAGTACTTAGGTGCAATCCTCGACCTCGACCTCGAAAAAAAAAAAAACAAAAGCTGAACTAAAAATATGGGTGAGAGAATCCCATAATGCCTCTTGAAGTAATGAAACAGTGGGTAGAACCACGAAGTTCCTATGGGGTGACCCTGATAAGAGCAAGACGAAATATCTCCTCAAAATGAGCAAATCTGAAGTTAGTATGATGGTACGTATTCTGAGTGGACACACAGGATTACGAGCACATCTATGCAAAATTGGACGTGCGGATTCAGACGAATGTAGAGCATGTGGAGAGGACAGTGAAACTCTGGAGCACTTTCTTTGCCACTGCCAGGCATTCGTTGAAGTGATGTTATTCCGGAAATAGCATTCCTGACTAACACTGATTGGAAGATTCTTAGAAATTACGTTCAGGAAACTGAGTTTATGATAGCTGAAAAATAATTCATTTAGTTCCCTTTTTTTTCATGATAAGGAGCGCACAACAGGCCCGATAGTGGCCTAGGTGTATTTCTTCGGATTTGATGTAATATACATCAATCTATCAACCTACCTACCTAACAATACACATGTAATTTCCTATAGCCTAAAAACACAATTTTTAACGGTATTCTAAAAACCGCAGCAGTAGCAACCTCAAACTCTACGGTATAGTGCTCTTTCCATCGTTATATATTCTAGATGGCAATTCTTGAGCAATACTGCTAAACAGATCGGATATTTCCCCACTTCTTTAGTAGGCTCCTGATAGTAGCCCAGCACTGGCACTCTTATTGATGGCAGAAATCGAAATCGTCGAGTTCTAAGTGATAATAAATCTCATGTATTTTTGGTAGCTTCACAAGTTCATCAGTAATAACAATGGGAAGCCCCGATTATATCAACTAAGAGTGCAATAGATTTTCTATGATCAGACCACTTAGTTTAGGAGTCTACGGTTCGATCTGTCTCATAAACCGTACGAAGAAGGATAACAGTGTCGCAATACCAAATCGGTTACACTTTTCTTAGTTGCAGGGGCTATCAAACATTGTTAAATCATCGAAATAGATTCAATCTTATAACATCTTGGTGAGAGAGACATCGAATACCCAAAAAAATCTGTAACGGATTCATCGTTCTTCTAGAAAACCACACCAGAAGCAACATTAGTGTATATGGTACTATCAGCATGGATTATTGGTAAATTCACAAGTTCATCAATTATGAATGGAGAGTCTAGATTATATCCCTCTATGATCAAACCACTAAGTTCAATAGTCTTCTGTTCTAACTCTATTCTACCATATGATAAAGGATGGCAGTGTTGCAGTGCTGACCCAACTCTGAAATATGCATTTAGCTTGTGGATCGCTGCTTGAACATTCCTCAACTTTACACTCTTCCGATTAGAAGACAATGAGATGCCATCATGCTAATCTAATAACATCTTAGCTAGAGAAGAATGGAATACATTTGGAAGGTTTTTTACTTCAATATGTGAACAGCGATTATCAATACAATATTATACTCCAATAGTCCGATATCTTACGAGTCAAGTGTCTCAAAGATTATTGAGATATGTAACATCAGTTCTTCACCAGAATGAATCAGATCTTACAGGCATTTTACTAACCCTTTGAAAGCACAAGTGAGCTTATCGAAAGACTCCCATAGTATTTTATTATATTCTGCTTTCTGCAATGTCCAAATACAATTATATGGATCGTAAACTATCTGATATTTTAGTTACATATGCATACAAATTATTTAGAGTCGTAGAGGTACATAAGGAATTCCAATAGTAAGAAAAGTACTACAAATGGTAGGGCAACTAGCCCTAATTTCTGTTGTACTCCAGATTTCGAACAATTTGCGTTCTTAGATATTGTTAGGCGTAGAATTGCTTTATCTCAAAGTATAAAGGTAGGAACTAAAACTTTAATGCGTGACTAGTTTTTCCGATCTTGGGGATGAAGTAGTACAAGATGGACGCACAATGATAAATAAATGATTTCTTACATCACAAGTACAGGAGTGTCTAGTTTGAGCTTTTTTTAGATAGACACACTTCGGATTATGAAAGGCCTAAGGACTTGGTACAAGTACAGATTAAATTTCCTTACTATGGACTTGATAATTTTTGGGTCCATCTTGGTTTGGGCCTTACATGATGTTTTCACGTTTTGGTTGTTGTTGTAACAGCTCGACGGTGGTCGATAGTTTTTGCTGGGGAAAACTTTTGGTTGTCGTTGGCCGAGTATTACTCGGGTCATTTCTGAGCTAAACTTCAATTGTCGTGGGGTTGAATAGTACCTTGGGATCTGTACATAATAGAGTAATGGTCTCAGATACTTCCGATCATTCAACCAAGTACCTGTGTATATCTTTATGTATGTTGCTGGTGGTAAGTTTATTCAGTATATCCAAAATTATTATTCTTAATTGATTTTCTCAACAGTTGATCTAAAAAAAATTACGCACATAATTATCAAACCAAGCTAATAAGCTTTAAAAATATCGTTCGTGTAACACATTTTGCACCTTCATCAAAACAGTGAAATAAATACATATATGTATGTATTCTAGGGGCTTATTAAAAAACATGCATATGAACTGTTAACCAGCCAGTCTGATGATAGATTCTCTACGTATGAATGAATACTTATTTTAACCTTTAATGTTATGAAGCTTACAACTATATAACAATAGGTACGCATGTTGTTAATAACTACAACATTGCAAACCAACAATCCTTCAGTTCGTGGAGACAATGGTGACTATTGATTACAGAACTAGATATATAATGGGTAAAAAAGTTAAAAGTTGCAACATTATAGATTACTTAGTTACACTAAAGTGATATTTGTCTTGCTGCTAAATTACTCAGGACGCATTAATTAACTAATTGCTTTTGCTTTATGTAACAATGAGTAGAAACCTGTTAAAACTGATACATTAGCTTCTTCTAAAGCTGCTGACAAGAAAAAGATTTTGCTACACAAATGCACCAATACATTTAGTCGTGTTCCACATCTAGTTACTTACTTATGCTACTATTCTTGTTATTGCTTTATGTTTGTACTGAATAATAAAATAAAGATAATTGCTGTAATCATAATGCGTATGTTTGGCTAGAAGGGGACCATATAAGATACACACACGGTTTTATAGGAAATATAGTAGGGCGCCTAAAAAAAATTAATAAAAAAAAACTAATAACTGGCGCTTCATGTTTTCATGTTCTAGTGGTATTTACAATGTGAAATTGATGTAATTAAATGCAATTTGATTAAATTGTAAACAAACAATTGAGGAACAGTTTATGTTATTGTTGTAAATAGTACGTTTGAAGTTGTACAAGTAAAAAACAGAGTCAACAAAAAGGAAAAATGAGAACATTCCTTGAAGTATTTGCAAATAAAACACTCTATATAAGATATTATTATGATGAATGCTTCCCATTTCACAAGTCTTATTAAGTATCCAGTTTAATCACATTTTAAGTGCAATTCAGAGACTTTCGGTCTTTGATATAACTTAACAAAATTTTTTTTCAAAGAAAATTGACTGCCATTTTTTTCAGAAAGGATTACAAAAATTCCTTAATTTTGAGAATATCGCGAGAAAAATATTAAGAACTTTTTTAGAGTATTTCTGGTCCGCAAAACGACTTTAATTGCATTATAAGGGGCATACAAATTTCGAAATAATCTAAAAAAATACCGAAAAGGACCAAACCTAATGACGAACAATTTTTAAAAATATATTTCTATAATTTCTCAAATTAAGGAATTTTTGAGACCAATTTTGAAAAGATTTCAGACATGTTTTAACATATTGACTGAGACCAAAATTTTCAATCGCTGTTAGGGAATAGAGGACCCTTTCAAAATACACACATTAATACTTATTAATACATGAGATTCTTAACAAGTAAGAGTATTAAGTATATTCAGCTATGTCGCATCTTATATATGCCGTAAAAGGAATGTTTCCCTATAAACATCAGGGTTATATTTGGAATGGATCAAAAATACTCTAAAGATTATTTTTCCCGTAATCAGTTCTAAATTACGGAATTTTCGAGACCCAATTTCGAAGGAAACTGGGGACCATTCAAAAAAAAAAAAAAAAAAATTTCGTGTTCAGTACATTAATACGCATCGACACATGAAATTCTTAAAAAGGCTATTCCTCGGGACACTCTAATGAACATAAATGGACAATTATGGACTGATACGCAAAAAATTTCACCGCTATTCTGTTATTTTTTATCCAGTAATAAGCGTTAGTCATTTTCTGAAAGGAACCTTATATGGGGGTTAGAGTCAATTATGGACCGATAGTCATAAAATTTGGTGGAGAGATTTTGACTCATATGAAACTTCTTTATGTCGACGTTAACGTTATTTTCTGGGTAATGTTAATTATGGACCGATATTCATAAAATTTGGTAGAGAGCTTAAGACTCATATGAAACTTATTTATGCCTAATTCCATTGCTATACTCTTATTTTTATGACTGTTGAAACTGTTTTGCGGGGGCCCACTTGTATGTGGGCTATGCGAAAACGTTGAACGATATACCCATTTTCAATATAGGGAATATTTGTGTAAACTTTTAACCATTTAGCTCTTTCCGTTCGGACTCTATCGTGTTTTCAACAGACAGATGGACGGACATCTTAGAATTTAATAAGGACTCAAAATATATATACTTCGTGGGTCTATGACCAATAATTCGATGTGTTACAAACGGAATGACAAAAACCATATACCCCCATCTTTTTTGATGGTGGGTATAAAAAGGCAGTTCCTCGGGACACTGTAATATATATCCTTAGGATCCGATAGATCGTCGTTCGAAAAAATATCATCATTTGCGCACAAAGTTTGTTATTCATGTTATTAGCCAATTTGTCGACAAAGACATTTTCTTGTGAGTTGAGGATTAAGTCCGATGTTATGTAAAGAACTCAGAAACGATTCACAACGTTGCGACAAATATCGTCTGAGATATTCGTGAGATATAATCAGAAATAAACAACATTAGGCCTATTACAACCAATTTTTTAATTTTTGATATCATTGATTTTTTTTAATGATTTTGAATCGTAACAATATTTGCTCCGCCAAAATTATATAAGTTGCATAAATTCCGATTATATTTTCGTGGCGTCCTAAATCAGGCAATTTAAAAAATAAAAAATAGGGCATCATCTAGTTTTAAGTATTATTTACACTTAGCGGATTTTGTTGATTAACCGAATAGAAAAATCTTGTTAAGATGTTGCAACTGAAACAAGCTGTCATAAATTATATCAATATAAATATAATTTGTTGTCTGTGAACATATTTTATTCTCACGTTTTATTAACAATCTGCACGCTATACTATTAACACTTCTAGAAAATTTGGTTTATTTAGTTTATCGTTAAATGTATTAAGAGATTGTTTTTTAACTTTTGTTCATACAGCTTCCTTAACATACCTTTACTCTGTATTTTCATTTCTACAAAATGAAGGGTGTATACAGTTCGTATTTGTTCTTCATAAAGCATAGCACAGTGGAGCAGTACTTGTCAAAGTTATTCCCTATTTTTGTACTTTTTTTAACTAATTCTAATACTTTGTTGTAATATGTACTTGTAGAAGATAAAAGTGTATGATTTATTTACCATTGTATATAATAATTATTAATGTATGCACGTATAAATATAAGCAACTTAACGCATGCAGTACATGTATGTAGGTTGTTAGACGACAGGTGATGATGGAAAAGAAATTTCTTTATTTGTAAGAGAAATATTCTTCAGAAACATTAAGGGTGAATAACGATGTTAAAAAGGTATAAAACAACCCATTATGTATGAAATCAGATATTAGGATCCGAAAGGATCGTACTCATGTAAACTTCATGAGTAGTAGTAGTTTGTGAATTCAAGGTAATTTAAGAAGATCCGATTAATGACGCTGTTCCAATATCAATAACATTCCTTGGAGATCCCATTTTGTATCCGGTTATACCGAGTCTTATATAAACAGTATCAAAGCATGCGTCTTAAATTTATGGTAAATCTCGGATGGTGGCCCATATATGGTCTTATGTATTGAATCTTTATTAAATTTTTGCTGTATTTATAAGTCTTCAGATCGGTTTAGTTTTGCGCGTGAAAGAATAGAATAGAAAGAAATAGAATATTCAATACTTAGCACTTTTTTCACAATGACTCATTAAATACTTTTTCAGAATTACTATGTAAAAGTCAAACCATTAAAAATCAACATTGCTTCACGTTATACCTTCAACAACCTTCAATTATACAGATTTAGATTGTTTACAAATACCCAGTTTCCGCAATAATTCCATTAAAGATGATTAAAAATCAACAAATTAACTATGAACTTCTAGTCATAAATTAATAAATATTATTCCGCCCCGCAATTATGTTTTATTGTGATTTTTGTCAGAGACAATTCAATTCATTCATTTGTTAAATGAATGAAAAACTTTTCAACAATTACAAATCGTAATTGTATTTATTTATGAACGGAACAAACAAAAGGCAAAATACATAAATATAATACTCGAACGTAGTCATTTTTTATACTTTAAGTAACTGCTTAAGTAAGTACGTATGTATGTATGTGTATTAAAGTGCATAAAAAACTTAATTATGTTTTCATTTTGCCACTACAATTAATCAAATGCACTTGAGAGTGGGAATTACAAAAATAAAAATCTAGTGCCTCGTTAACAACATGTTTCACACAATCGTACAGAAAACTATTATATATATATTTTTTTTTAACTATTTGCCACTCAAAGGCAAAAGTGGAAATAAAAAATACCTGCTCAAATAACAAATTATTATTATGTTTAAAACAATTAAAAAAGCTTAAAACCTTTTTGTGTGTAAGTTTGTTTTTCTATTTGTTTTTCATTTCATAATTAATTTAATTCTTAATACAGGAATGTCTGTCTGTCTGTCCCTGTTTGTGGGTAGTTGTTATTGCCCCTAGCTGCAATTGCAATGAATGAATGAATGTCTTTATGTATTTTGTTTGAATAAAAACTGCCCGGTGTAAATGAGGTAACATATTCAACGCAAATAAAGAAATTATTAAGGTATTTTTTTCGCTTCATGTAATTTATTTGCCTTTGGAATTTGTTAATTTCTTTATATTTCATTTCCATTTAGTTTTCTATGGACTTTGGCAAAAGAATTCTAGTTAAACATGAGAATTCCTTACACCTTTTTTCAAACGATTACAATTTACAATTGTGGTGTGTTGTTAATGGGTAGGGGCATAAGTTATTTCTGTAAAAACTAACTAACTAACTAACTAACTAACTAACTAACTAACTAACTAACTAACTAACTAACTAACTAACTAACTAACTAACTAACTAACTAACTAACTAACTAACTAACTAACTAACTAACTAACTAACTAACTAACTAACTAACTAACTAACTAACTACTAACTAACTAAACTAACTAACTACTAACTAACTAACTAACTAACTAACTAACTAACTAACTAACTAACTAACTAACTAACTAACTAACTAACTAACTAACTAACTAACTAACTAACTAACTAACTAACTAACTAACTACTAACTAACTAACTAACTAACTAACTACTAACTAACTAACTAACTAACTAACTAACTAACTAACTAACTAACTAACTAACTAACTAACTAACTAACTAACTAACTAACTAACTACTAACTAACTAACTAACTAACTACTAACTAACTAACTAACTACTAACTAACTAACTAACTAACTAACTAACTAACTAACTAACTAACTAACTAACTAACTAACTAACTAACTAACTAACTAACTAACTAACTACTAACTAACTAACTAACTAACTAACTAACTAACTAACTAACTAACTAACTAACTAACTAACTAACTAACTAACTACTAACTAACTAACTAACTAACTAACTAACTAACTAACTAACTAACTAACTAACTAACTAACTAACTAACTACTAACTAACTAACTAACTAACTAACTAACTAACTAACTAACTAACTAACTAACTAACTAACTAACTAACTACTAACTAACTACTAACTAACTAACTAACTAACTAACTAACTAACTAACTAACTAACTAACTAACTAACTAACTAACTAACTAACTAACTAACTAACTAACTAACTAACTAACTACTACTAACTAACTAACTAACTACTAACTAACTAACTAACTAACTAACTACTAACTAACTAACTAACTAACTAACTAACTAACTAACTAACTAACTAACTAACTAACTAACTAACTAACTAACTAACTAACTAACTAACTAACTAACTAACTAACTAACTAACTAACTAACTAACTACTAACTAACTAACTAACTAACTAACTAACTAACTAACTAACTAACTAACTAACTAACTAACTAACTAACTACTAACTAACTACTAACTAACTAACTAACTAACTAACTAACTAACTACTAACTAACTAACTAACTAACTAACTAACTAACTAACTAACTAACTACTAACTACTAACTAACTAACTAACTAACTACTAACTAACTAACTAACTAACTAACTAACTAACTAACTAACTAACTAACTAACTAACTAACTAACTAACTAACTAACTAACTAACTAACTAACTACTAACTAACTACTAACTAACTAACTAACTAACTAACTACTAACTAACTAACTAACTAATACTAACTACTAACTACTAACTACTAACTAACTAACTAACTAACTAACTACTAACTACTAACTAACTAACTAACTAACTAACTAACTAACTAACTACTAACTAACTAACTAACTAACTAACTAACTAACTAACTAACTAACTAACTAACTAACTAACTAACTAACTAACTACAACTAACTAACTAACTAACTAACTAACTAAACTAACTAACTAACTAACTAACTAACTAACTACTAACTAACTAACTAACTAACTAACTAACTAACTAACTAACTAACTAACTAACTAACTAACTAACTACCTAACTAACTAACTAACTACTAACTAACTAACTAACTAACTAACTACTAACTACTAACTAACTAACTAACTAACTAACTAACTAACTAACTTACTAAATACTAACTAACTAACTAGCTAACGAACTAACTAACTAACTAACTAACTAACTAACCTAACTAACTAACATAACTAACTACTACTAACGAACAACTAACTAACTAACTAACTAACTAACTAACTAACTAACTAACTAACTCACTAAACTAAAAACTAACAACTAACTAACTAACTAACTAACTAACTAACTAACTAACTAACTAACTAACTAACTACCTAACGAACTAACTAAACTAACTACTAACTAACTAACTAACTAACTAACGAACTAACTAAGACACTACTAACTAACTAACTACTAACTAACTAACTAAGCTAACTAACTAAACTACAACTAACTAACTACTAACTAACTAACTAACTAACTACTAACTAACTAACTAACTAACTAACTAACTAACTAACTAACTAACTAACTAACTAACTAACTAACTAACTAACTAACTAACTAACTAACTAACTAACTAACTAACTAACTAACTAACTAACTACTAACTAACTAACTAACTAACTAACTAACTAACTAACTAACTAACTAACTAACTAACTAACTAACTAACTAACTAACTAACTAACTAACTAACTACCTAACTAACTAACTAACTAACTAACTAACTAACTAACTAACTAACTAACTAACTAACTAACTACCTAACTAACTAACTAACTAACTAAATGTCCCCTATTATTGCTTCCCACTTACCGCGGGCCCTACATGTACAAATTCATGTTTCTAGGTTCAATATTATAGAAAATTCAAAAAGTATCTTTTTAAGAACCTACATGTACAAAAAATCCCCTTTTATATGTTCTCACTTACACCAGGTCTTATATGCTTTATCTTACTCCGGGCCCTACATGTACAAATTCATGTTTCTAGGTTCAATATTATAGAAAATTCAAAAATTATCTTTTGAAAAACCTAAAAAATCCCCTTTTATATGTTCTCACTTACACCAGGTCTTATATGCTTTATCCTACTCCGGGCCCTACATGTATAAATTCCTGTTTCTAGGTTCAATATTATAGAAAATTCAAAAAGTATCTTTTGAAAAACCTAAAAGTACCAAAATGTCCCCTTTTATAAGTTTTTCACTTATCCCGGGCCTTACATTCTTAATTTTATGTTTTTGGGATTAATATTAAAGAAAATTCAAAGAGTACCTTTTGAAGAATGAAAAAGTTCCAAAAATCCTCTTTTATAGGTTATCACTTATCCGGGCCCTGCATACTTAATTTCATGTTTCAAGCCAATAACAACATAAGTTTCATCCGTAACGTGTTGCCCTTGCTCTGTTTTGTCTTTATAAACAATCAATAACATTAACAAAATTTACCGTATAATTACATATGTGTGTTGTTTTTGCTCGTTTATTATTTCTGTCTGATCATGAACGAAAAATCTCAATTTTCTTGATAATATCCTGCGATATCCTTTGAAAACACTTTTTCTATTTCTCATCAAAATTGATCAATATAAGTCAAACTCATATTCATAAAAAGTCCAGCGGTTTAGTTTTGTGCGTGAAAAGGTTAAAAGACAATCACTACATAAATTAGTGATCACCGGGCACTAATTGCTCCTAGCTCCCATATAGGATGCCCATCTCAGAATGAAATTAAGGAATTACCTTTCTATTTATTTTCTTGTCCTGTTCTGAATTTTTATATATTTAAGAAATTACTTTTACTATCACCCCCTAAACAATTCAAGATTAAGAGCCTTGTTTTTTTTTTTTTTTTTAATTCAACTATAATTGCGATCAAGTATTTTTTAATGAGCATTTAACTGCTACTCGTAGCAGTATTTTCATTTTTACTGCTTCAAGTGTAAGTAGTTTTTCGTGTGTAGCATGTGCTATATTATATAGACGAACTTTTGGCGGTGCCAACGAATGAATAACTTAATTATAGTTAAATAATTTTTTTTTCTATTCAAGAAGAAAAAAACAACAAATAGAAAACTAACTAAAGCACTAAGTTTTATGCGCTTATTAAATGGCAAACAAATGAGTGAATGGCACAACAATTGAATTAAAATGTTAGATTTGTAGATGTGAAACTGTAACCTTTTACTAACTGCCTCATAAATATAATGTGGCCACTACTCGAAACATTTATACAGCTGAATTCATATTTATTTATTTTGAGGTAATTATTGTAATATTTGTTTTACGTTTGTTCCCTTTTTTTTGTTTAAACATAAGTCGGTTTTTATAGAAAATTTCTTGCGTTCAGTTAATGACACCAGTAGTTTTGTTTTTATTTTTTTTTTAAAGGAAGCAGTCAGTTGTGTGTTAAAACATTGCAAGTAATTTGTATCGGGGCCATAAACTGAGAGGCGTTTCTACGATTCTACTACCGTTTGTTGTTAAATATCTGAATATTATAAACATAAAATATGTATTGTGAAAATCATGAATTTTACATAAAACATGAAATTATGCATGACGTTTGATTTACATCGGTTATATTTAATTTAATTGATAAAAAAATAAATTGTAAATGTGTTGCATTCAGTGAGATTTACATTACAGAAAAACTGAACTTCCTTAGAAGTAAGTACAAGTAGTGTTTCAAGTGTAACAGAAATATTACAGCAATTTCACTGAATTCAGGTAATTTTCGAATTCGAATGGTTTTGTGGATCATGTTGTGCTAACAGAATCGAAGTGTTTTAGCTATAAATCCAGCACTAGTAAACTGTTGATACGATCCATATGACCCTTCTGTATTTGTGCTCCATAAAGCAGAATAGAGTTTACTACTCTTGAGAGAAGGATTCGTCGACTTTGTTCCTATGAATCGACTTTATCAGAATGAGTTTTTGCTTTTTCCATCTTCATGGAAATACTCTATCCTACAGACATTTATCTTATATTACAACCAACCAAGTTTTTAATGCAATCATCATTCCTTTGTTAGAGATGATTTCCAAAGTGCTTGATTGTTAAGAGTGCTCACTTACTTTCAACTGTACATCGTAAAATAGTTCCTTTTAGTCAGCCAAGGATGTAATTAGTGTTTTTCTTTTCCCGGACTATTTCATTTCCTGGGAAACGGGATTCATTTTTTAATTTCTCGGGACCCGGGAATTCCCGAATTGGGCTGTTTAGCTCAAAATTATATCAAATATATTAGTATCTCACAAAAAGCGACAAATTCCAGAAAATCAGTTTTACGGCAATAAATTGATTAAAAATTATAATGTGTTAGTAATTTGTTTCCTAGTTTTTAACACCTTTTAATATATCATTTCGTAATTTAACATTTCAAATCAATATATCCATTGTAAACAACGCTTTTTTGTGAAAAATATCAGTTAAATATAAGGAAAATAATTCCCGGGCACAATTTCCAAGAAATTCGGGATGGATAATTTTTCAGAATTCCCGGGATTTACCGTGAAAACCACTGGATGTAATCTAGTGGTGACCAAATGTATCCTGGCTTTTTTCTTGGAATTATTTGACATGGGGTCTAACCCGAGACCCACAGGACTTGGCCTTGCTGGTCATTAGTAGGGAGAGAATGTTGGCTTAAGGACTAATATATCTAATATCATATATATCTGGATTTCGATCTACCAAATATGTCTCTAGGTGCTGATATTTGTGATGGGGATGCGCGGTCTTTAAGAGGTTGAGGAATGTGCTTGATGTGCTCCGGTCCTGCACAGTCATCCATCTAAAGCGCTAATAATAAAAGGCATTTGGGGATCGAGTGGTGGACTGGCATTTCCTTGGTTTGATGTAACCTGGGGTCGAACCAGAGTACTATTTGGTATAAATTTTAATACATTTAAAAATAATTTGTAAAATTGCCTCGAATTTTTTCACTTACATGCATAAAATTTCTATATTAAAAGTAGGCGTGTCCTCATTACAACTACGCCTACTTATTTAAATTTATGATTCAATTTGTTTTTAAGTTATTGCTTTTTATTGCACTCAAGAATACCAAAAGAAGTGGGCGTTAACATCATAAAACCGCCCTTTTTTTGTGAGGTTGTTCTAACTCTTATTGTGAACTTACATATATACTTAATATGAATCGTCTATTCCACGGTTTGAATTGTAATCTTGTTCATAATTTGTAAAAGAGTTTATTATAACATTGTGGGGATTATTGTTTAATCCACAATTTGAAATATATTCTAGTACGTAGACTGAACTGTAGTATAGTCCATTAGTTTGTATAATACTCTAAAATACATTTATATAATATTTGTATATGAATTAAAGTCTGGATCATGGTTTATGTAGTCCAGACTACAATTTTGATTTATAGTCAAGTTCAAACTTTGGTTTAGTTATGGTCTAAGCTATAGTCTAGTCCATGGTCTAAACTATAGTCTAGGCCATGGTCTAAAATATCATATAAGTAGTCCATTGTAAAATTATTAATAATCCGGTTTGGTTTATAGTCTAGAGCATAGTCTGAGCTAAATTGTAGATAGTTCATATTCTATAGTTCAGAATATAGACTTAGTACTATAATATATATATATATAAGTTCTAGACTAAAGTCTAATTTACAGTTCGGAAATATAGATTGTCCATAGACTGGACTATAGTCTAGACTATGAACTTGTTGATAAATCTTTATATATGCATGTTTTATTTCTTAATCAATACCTTACCGATAATGAACAACAATAGAATTTTTGGAATCGAAAATGAATTCTAACCTATACCAAAGACGAATTAAGTCTTTCATAACAATATGTAACAAAATGAAAAATAAAATTATTATAAACCCCTTATCAAGTAGTGGGTGTTCAATAAACAATAAATTAAATAACGAGTATAAATATCAAATGAATATTTAAAGTCATTCGCAAATACATATTTATAATTTTGCATGTTTTTGTTTTAAAAAAAAATATATTTATTTCCATATTTAAAAACCTATAAAAAAATATAAATTTTGTTTGTTATATTTAATTTTGTAGAGTTTTATTGTTAAAATAAAACATAGACGAAGAAAAAAAATATTTTCAAATGTGCAACAGCTCATAAAAAAGCAGTTAATTACAATTTTATGCAAATTTATCTAAAAATAAAAAATTATAATTTTTCGTATAATTTTTTTTTAGTTTTTTTTCTAGTTTGTATTAAAAATAAAGAAAAAAAAAAACAGGTACATTAAAATAATTATACATGTTTCGACTCGTGTTTAGAAAATTTTATTTACAATATATATTTTTTTCTTTCAAAATTTGTTTTTGCTTCTTTATAAGTTGGTCTTTCGTTTTAAAAAGTAGTAAACATTGCAAGCAAAAATTAACTATTGCTTTTAGTTTAGTTTGCTTGGCTTTGTTCATGCAAAATGCTTCGTTGTTGAAATTGGCAGTGCGGCTAGTGATTTGTTCTGGCATTTGCTGTCGATTACTTAGATGTGGAGTTAACATGGAAGTCTATTTGTTATTTTTTTACAATTTTCTTTAGATCTTTATAAGCAAAAAATTAGTTTTCTGTTTTTGTTGAGAACTGCAAACAGTGGGATTTTTCGTGTTAGTGTGAGGAATATTAGGTTAGGTTATTGAGGCAGTCGGCCATTTGACCGACTCACTTGGGTCCTATGGTCCCGTTGTGATACCCTATAGAGAATCCTGCAAAAGAAAACCAACCTATGTCCTTGATTAACATGGTATTAAACCAGCCAGAGGCACGAATGAACGATTCTATCTTATATATGTCTATATTAGATAAAGCCGCAAGTTCATGGAATATTGGACTGCCCAGAAACTCAGTCCTGATATTAGCTAGGGCAGGGCAGAGGCAGAGAAAGTGTTCTACAGTTTCCTCTTCGTCTTCACTTTGACAGCTCCTGCAATAGTCATTGTATGGAAGATTTAGTCTTCTTGCCTGCGCAACTATAGTACAGTGCCCTGTTAGGATGGCTACCAGTATACGTAGTCTCATCCTTGGAAGCCCCATCAAACAGCCTTAAAGGCCTTTCAGCATGAAAGCGGAACGCCGACTAGTGCATCAGTGTCCCCTATGTGAAGGCGGGAACCAGCTTTTGCTAGTTCGTCCGCTTTTCTATTTCCGGGAATATTAGAATGAACCGGTACCCAGAGTAGTTCCAGGCACGAATGGTTCGCCATCTCGTCAAGAGACACCCGACATTCGCGAACCAGTCTGGATGTCGTGTAGACACCAGTTAGGGACTTTATAGCAGGTTTACTGTCCGTACAAATTCGGATATTAACATTGCATATCCTATAGTACCTCATCCAGTTAACCGCTCTGCTGCAGTTATCGTTCAGCTTAAAACATACCGCTTTGTTTAAGCAGGGAATAAAGAAACCACCACCCACGCCTGAAGTGGACTTAGATCCGTCCGTAAAGATGTCAAGTGTTTCACCTTCTGAGAAGGGTGGTACATTTGACATCCTAACTGTGAATCTTATGTCCGGAAGGAGCGTGGGAGAGCAGGATAGAAGCATGACCATGTCGGTTTGGCTTCCATATAATTCAAAAATTATAAATGTTAAAGCAAATTTAACGATTTTTATTATATATGTTAAGATATTATCTGTGATACAATTGCTGCCACTGTAACTCTACAAATTACTTTGTAGGGGTTCATTTCGAAAATGTACAAAACTAGTATTTAAAACTTTATATCAGAAAATATCACGAAGACAGCAAAAAAACAACTGCACAATCTTTTAAAAACAAATTACGGTTGTTTGTAAAATGCATGTTCACATAAATGCTTATTGTGGGTTAATTTTGTGTAATAAAAACAAAAATACATATCTTCGTGTTGCTGCCACATGATGATTTGTCAAAAAATGTTTTCAAGAAATCATTAATTTTATGCAAATTAACTTAAAAAACCAGCTTTATTTCTCATTATAATTTATGTTAATTTCTTTAATTATAAGTCGCAAAATCTGATATCAATTTCCGTTTATGTTACATTATTCATTTGGTATTTTACAGACAACCCCCTATGCCTTAAAAGATACTGCAAGTAGTGCGGCCGCTTGGACTTCGACGCCGTTGCAGCCATCGAGTTATTATACATATGATCCAACATTTGGTGCGTGCGGGTAAGTTAAAATGTAAGTTTAAAAGAATGAGTGAAAAAGAGTTTAAAATTAATGCTTAAAAAAATCAAGAGAATTTTAGACAAATGTTCAGCGAAGTTAATAAGTATATAGTTTCGTGTGAACATAGTACTAGCTTTTAATAATGGTTTTATTTGGCAGTTGGTTTATATACAATTCTATTTGAATTGTCAAAATAACTTTACAAACTTAATATTTTCCATTTTAAATAACTGTTTTTTTTATCTATTCCTAATACTTTTTTTAATTGATATTCCATTATTACTATCTATTCGATAATCATGCCAATTATTTTATTTAATTATTTATCAACGTTTTCATTTAATATTAACAATTTAACATTTTAACTTTTTTGACAAACTTTAATAAATAAATTGGATATTTATATTATTTCAATTAAGTTTGTCATCGTCATGCCTTTAAACAAATTCCCATAGAAAGTATATATATATTGCATAAATTTCATAAAAATTTAAACAAATGCATATATTTAATAAATATTTTTTTACAACTTTTTCATATGCAAATAATTATAAAAATCGATTTATGTAAATTTCTTTAACACTTTCATACACAAACTCAAACACTTATATATGTATATGAGAATCACAGAGTCAAACATGTTAATACTTACATGCAAAACCCAGTAGTTCGGAATAAGAGACCCGAATTAGTTATTTGGTTATATACTTTGAATACAACTATTCACCTTTCTTTAAAATACTAACGTCCAATTGAGTCTGTTTTAAAGTAGATCTGGACGAAAGTGTGAAGTCACTTTAGATTAGGTACTAAGGCATACGATTGATTTCTCGATAGATTTTTTTGTTATTAGGGCCAGCACTCAGGGGATAAACCCTACACATGCAGTGCATTGTGTTAGAACTGGGAAAATATGCTATGGGAGGGAGGATAGAGGGAGTAGTGTTTGTGGACATTCGATTTCAACCTACCCAAATTGTAAGTGACAGGAAAGACTTCTCTGGGAAGTTTGTTCCACATGGGGACATTACGACAAAAGAACGAATTCTCTCTGTAGTGCATGGGTGTGTTCTTGCTGAATGACGTGTGTTACGTGTGAATATGTGGATTTCGGGAACAAGTTCCCTAATTTCATAACAACACATTCCATTTTAGTATCGATACAATAGTGAAATGCACCCCACATTACGACAATGCTCCAGTGAATCAAGAGGTAGATACACTACTGTCACCGATAAGTATCTTCGCCCTCTCCTGTCCGCAGTCAAGTAGCTCAAAAATATACTTTAAAGCGCCGGTCCATACATGAGAGTTGTATTCCATTTTAGGTCGGATGTACATAGGTGGTGTAGATAGTAGTGCGTTTGTGCGTTAAAACACACGTGCGTTGAAATGTTCTCTATAAGCACGACCCTATTCAGAGATTGCCACTAGATATTGATTAAGTGAGTCATTCATGTTTTGCCTTATTGCTCCAAATCTCCAAAGGACTTGGCCTATAAATGAAAGAATAAGAATGGCAAATGTTGCTGTAATCTGCAAAAGAGTAGAAAGGGTTGAAAGTTTGACATATAAAGATAAGGAATGGAATAAGAACGAAGCGGTACTCCTGAATTTATGTTGAACTTGTTTGATGAGATCCCTTCTATAACAACCCGTATAGAGCAATCCCTGAGAAAGCTCGGTGTAAATCGAGAGAAGTAATTACCGACACCTAAAGCAGTTAGTTTTGATAAAAGTGCACCATGCCACATCTTCCAGCATACAGGCAACTCACAGGCATGGTATAAAGTCCATCTGACCTTCTTGTTTATGTTAAGATTCGCTAATACCCTTTTAACTGCACGGGTTTGATATCGCAAAAAACATAAATAGATTGTTAAATTGGATTCTATACGCGAACTGTGATATATTGTGTTTGAGTATAAAGCTATGGAATTTACCTCAGCGGTGGTCAAAATTAGATTCTAAATTGAAATCAAGCGCCCCTATTGGACAAACAATAGATCCATTCATTGCCATGGTGAACTTCATATTTCATTTTGCATAACTCGTTCCAATCTCATAAATTATCTGTTTTACACGTCCATGAACCGCAAGAAGTCTAGGTGCTTTACTTGTAGACCTGTCATATTGGATTTATTTGACGGTTGTACTTTTAAAACCACATGGTGAGCTTAATAGACGACTTAGATCAAGAGCTCGAGCTATCTAATCTTGTACCATTGCTGCACCGTTGCTTAACTTTTGTTTACAACCATGCAAATGGGATGGTTTCTCCTGTTTTGGCAACAGCCCCTCTCCTAGATACGTTATCAGTTGACCGAAATACGAATCCATCAAATACTCATAGAGAACACACTGTGGTAAATCTGGTATTAACAGAATCCGCATACACCCCTACATCCATCACGTATTATATATACTTGACTCAAACGCTCAGTCCTAAGTCACTCCTTTGTGTGGTATGTGTTGTCACGGCAACAGCACCGAACTCATCGCAAATTATAGACTTTACCGTGTATCAGTATTTTAACCAATATTCTCTTCCCGCGAGTTTTGGTTTAAACCACAGCCAACACGAAGATAGCTTTCCTATAAGAGGGACGAGACAAAGTCCGAAACTCTGCCCTGTGGTCTACCGGACCAGTAGTACCGGTTCAAAAGTTAAGGATATTATGGGTTTGTGCCGATGTTTGTAACGCTCACCTTAAAGTATACCGATAAATCTTGTTCGCAATGTATAGGCCTGCAATTTTCAAGATATTATGATTAATGTGATTTTTCGGCCCAAGAACAAAGCCTATTGAAAAAGAGGTCTATACAACCGGACCTTTTAGCGCATAACTTTGACATTCATTCATCTCTACAGATATGATAACAACTAAGTTTTTTATTTATTTTCATACTTATACTGCCATGAGGCAGATAGACAGACGTATGCATAAACCTTGCATAAGGCCCCATGTAGACTGTCCTTCTAAGCTTGAATTTAGATCCACTATTCGATCAATATTTGTATAAAAGAAGTAAGAATGTATAGACGAGAATAGCCAACAATATGATACCCTACACCATACTCACTGGTTAAAGACGTGGATTATTTTTAATAATAAAGCATTTAACCTTAATTCCGAAATATTTTAACAATTTGTTGCCAAAAAAGTGAAATAAGACCCGATCATTACGAACTTATATAAAACCAAGATTTGCTGGTCTTTGTATAGATTCCTGATTTCAACAATTTTCATTATCGTTTAAAAGAAGAGTATGTGCCAAATTATCTTGCAAATTTCGACACGTAGCGTGAGCATAAGGTTTTTATGGACACACAAACAGACGGACATAACTTAATCGACTCAGAAAGTGATTTTTAGCCGATTCCCACTATAGTGGTGTAGGATATAATGAGAACTAAAAGTGATACATTGACTTCTTATACAACTGCTGGTATAGACTGGCATATGTGGACATAATTGAATGTGCAGGAGAAAAAATAAAATAAATAAATAAAATAAAAATAAATGAGATCAAAAAATTAAAATACAGTCTAGCAATTTTTAAACAGGAAAAAAATCACTATAAAATTGAATGTTTCAAAAAAGGACAATTTAACAATACATATATTTAAACTTTATTAAGTGTACTTTCATCCAGTGAAAAATACATTTCGAAAAAAAAATTAAGGTGGACAAAGATTGTTGTTAATTTTAGAAAAAAAAAAATTATTGTTTTTTTATTTTTGAATTTAAGTCATATTGCATATACATTAGAAATATTATATTAAAAAATATCAAACTAATACGAAATTCACCGATAGCTCCTTAAAATGTTTGCTGAATAACATGAATACAACAAACAAAACACACCATTAAGTACAATGCCAATAACCTTGTTTAAACTACACAAAAAATGAAGTTTTATATTGTTTTATTCAGCCCTCTTATTATGGGGTTGATAAACATCGATTTCAATACATGCCACTCATAGTATTTGGTCAACAGTTGAAAAAAGTTCAATGAATAATACAACTCTCTCCAATTCCTATAGCACATCCAATCCGCCTGCATGTAAAACTTTACCTTAAGTTTAAAACTGATTTTTTTGTTCAAGTTATTTTGAATGAGGAGACAATATTTAGTCGATAAAAAGAAACAATCTGATAACTGCCCATAATGAATTCTATAGGAAGCAAAAGTTTGATTTATAAATTAAATAAGAAAAGAAAATTTCTTAATTGAATTACATTTAACAACATTATGTTGTTAGCAGCAACAAAAAAACAGATGAAAAATGAAAAAAAAGCTCGATAAAAAGTAAAACTTAACCAAAGTCACCATTTGTCAGTTGTTATAAAAATAAGTTGTTAAAGTACAACAAAAAAATGTAAGTCAAACTTGGGTACGCTAAACGAAAAAGTCTATTGGTACACACCTATAACTGAAGGTGACTATAGACTAGACTATAGACTAGACTATAGACTAGACTATAGAATATACTATAGACTAGACTATAGACTAGACTATAGACTAGACTATAGACTAGACTATAGAATAGACTATAGAATAGACTATAGACTAGACTATAGACTAGACTATAGACTAGACTATAGACTAGACTATAGACTAGACTATAGACTAGACTATAGACTAGACTATAGACTAGACTATAGACTAGACTATAGACTAGACTATAGACTAGACTATAGACTAGACTATAGACTAGACTATAGACTAGACTATAGACTAGACTATAGGCTAGACTATAGACTAGACTATAGGCTAGACTATAGACTAGACTATAGACTAGACTATAGACTAGACTATAGAATAGACTATAGACTAGACTATAGAATAGACTATAGACTAGACTATAGACTAGACTATAGACTAGACTATAGACTAGACTATAGACTAGACTATAGACTAGACTATAGACTAGACTATAGACTAGACTATAGACTAGACTATAGACTAGACTATAGACTAGACTATAGACTAGACTATAGACTAGACTATAGACTAGACTATAGACTAGACTATAGACTAGACTATAGACTAGACTATAGACTAGACTATAGACTAGACTATAGACTAGACTATAGACTAGACTATAGACTAGACTAGACTATAGACTAGACTATAGACTAGACTATAGACTAGACTATAGACTAGACTATAGACTAGACTATAGACTAGACTATAGACTAGACTATAGACTAGACTATAGACTAAACTATAGACTAGGCTATAGACTAGACTATAGACTAGACTATAGACTAGACTATAGACTAGACTATAGACTAGACTAAAGACTAGACTATAGACTAGACTATAGACTAGACTATAGACTAGACTATAGACTAGCTACTATGGACTAACATAGACTAGACTATAGACTAGACTATAGACTAGACTATAGACTAGACTATAGACTAGACTATAGACTAGACTATAGACTAGACATAGACTAGACCTATAGAACTAGACTATAGACTAGACTATAGACTAGACTATAGACTAGACTATAGACTAGACTATAGACTAGAACTATAGACTAGACTAATAGACTAGACTATAGACTAGACTATAGACTAGACTATAGACTAGACTATAGACTAGACTATAAGACTAGACTATAGACTAGACTATAGACTAGACTATAGACTAGACTATAGACTAGACTATAGACTAGACTATAGACTAGACTATAGACTAGACGATAACGACTAGACTATAGACTAGACTATAGACTAGACTATAGACTAGACTACTAGACTATAGACTAGACTATAGACTAGACTATAGACTAGACTATAGACTAGACTATAGACTAGACTATAGACTAGACTATAGACTAGACTATAGACTAGACTATAGACTAGACTAAAGACTAGACTATAGACTAGACTATAGACTAGACTATAGACTAGACTATAGACTAGACTATAGACTAGACTATAGACTAGACTATAGACTAGACTATAGACTAGACTATAGACTAGACTATAGACTAGACTATAGACTAGACTATAGACTAGACTATAGACTAGACTATAGACTAGACTATAGACTAGACTATAGACTAGACTATAGACTAGACTATAGACTAGACTATAGACTAGACTATAGACTATAGACTAGACTATAGACTAGACTATAGACTAGACTATAGACTAGACTATAGACTAGACTATAGACTAGACTATAGATAGACTAGACTATAGACTAGACTATAGACTAGACTATAGACTAGACTATAGACTAGACTATAGACTAGACTATAGACTAGACTATAGACTAGACTATAGACTAGACTATAGACTAGACTATAGACTAGACTATAGACTAGACTATAGACTAGACTATAGACTAGACTATAGACTAGACTATAGACTAGACTATAGACTAGACTATAGACTAGACTATAGACTAGACTATAGACTAGACTATAGACTAGACTATAGACTAGACTATAGACTAGACTATAGACTAGACTATAGACTAGACTATAGACTAGACTATAGACTAGACTATAGACTAGACTATAGACTAGACTATAGGCTAGACTATACACTAGATGCACTATAGACTATACTAAACAAAAGTCTACATAAAACTTAAGTCAACACTATGGACAAAACTATAGTCAAACTGTAAGCAAGACCTTTTTGCTGGCTTGTAGGGTACAATAACGCAAAAAAGTCTCTTTTTTTGTCAAAATAAAAAGTTTAAAGAACTTTGTCGCCTGGCATACAATATGGCATATTTGTAAGTTACTTAAATCGTCTAACATTTGACTTCCCTATTTAAGGACTTTCATTTTGTTCTCCTTGTATTCTATTCACACAAACAGCCCACCACCAACTCTAACAACTCCTTAATGGAAAAATTCCTTGTTGTATTGTTGTTGAAAACAGTTTTAAATACTTTAAACTGGGCACTTTTGCTTTCTGACTTTTCACTTTGTCTTCTACGTGTACGCAATACAAGTGTGTGTGTATTTCAAGTAAAATATTTGAACATTTTATAAATAAATATACACACCCACTCCTAGATAAAAATTTAACAAAAAGATTTTGTTTGAAACAATTTTTTGTTGGTCGTAGCTTTTTTCTCTGTGTGTGATGTCTGGCAAAGTTTTGTTTTTTTTGTTTGTTTGTTACTTTTGCTCTTTTATACACTTTCGAACATGTTGGCAGTTACAACCACTTAAAATGTTCATCTCTCTTTTTTCCACAAAAACGTTTGTGTGTGAGAATTTATATTTTATATAGAATGTTGGTGAATATTTTTACCAAAACTGGAAAATAAAACAAAGCATCAACAGTATCATAGATTTTTGGACTCCTTATAGAAGAAGAAAGTGTTTGTTGTATGTACGTTTTGTTGTTGTTGTTGCTCTTGTTGGCATTTGCCACACGCATTTACCTCCTTCCTACAATTCATCGGTTTTTCATTCATTCACCAGCTGGAATTATCTCACGTCGTTGTATGAGGTTTTTTATTGCATCAAGTTCAAAAGTTCGGAATTTTGCCAACAATTTAAGAAGTTGTTTATATTGTACGAGTAATAAAGCTTCCCCTTCAATTCCTCCACTTACTCACTCACTTAAACAACAACAGAAAACAATAGAAAATACGTGGTAAGGAGATTTGTATTGCACATACAAAACGACAGCAACAACAACAACAAATAATAAAACAAAAGTACATTAAAAGTGTTGTATTTAATGGCATTTATGAGGACAGATTTCTCAATTGTTTATGGTAATAAAGTTTAAAGCTTTAATAAGGAAATAAAAAGAACGATTGATAAATAAACAATAATAACTTAAAGTGGTTAGTGTCTTAAAGGATTATATAATATTAGTAACAAATTAATTTAGAACGATAATTTAAATTATTTTAAAACAAATATTTATAGAGAATATCACATTCTGAGTCATAAGTTATGCCGAACAAGCTTTTATATAAGCCACCAGATGGTCTTAATCATCTTATAGTAAGTCTTCTTTTAATTAAAATTAAAGAATGGTCAGTAAAGAGTCCCGTATATTAAAACCGTATACACGGTTTAATATAGAGACTTATAATTATGATGCTTCAAAAAGCTGGGAAGTTGAGGATGTAAGTGGGGCCATAAGCAGTACAAGGCGGCACTAATAGCAAGCTACACTTATCTAAATGCGAATTGACCGAATTGGTTGCTGTTAGGACGTCTTCAATGTTCACTGGACATATGAACTGGTTATAAACTAACACCAGAAATATCTGGGATTTTAGTTTAAAAGCTCTGCAAACAAAATCACAACACAAACTTCTATGTGGATTTTCGGCTTATCACGGAATATGTTAAATGAATTGGACTAAATATGGAGCCAACAAAGGTTAACATATTTTCCAATCACTAGAAGGCAATTAAGACACTCGGCGATAACCGAATATGAAAAAGCTAATATATGTACATGCTATAAGTAGAAGTGAAGTTGAGGAAATTAGCCCAATGAATGCAAACTGGTTTTAAGCAACGAGAGCCCAGTTAAAAACATGGGCGAGAGAATCCCATCCAGTCACAACTTGAGCTTATTTGCGAAAGTTTGGATTATCACGGAATGTGTTAAATGGAATGGAATGAACATATTTTCCAACCACTAGGACGATGTCAGCTGGACTATAATAAACTGTAAGAGAGCTATAACCGTAAATTCTGCATCATATGCTAAGAAATTGAGAAGAAGAGAAGTGAAGTTGAGGAAGTTAATCTAATGAATGCAAACCCGCTCTTAGCAACGAGAGCCGAATTTACTTATAATAATGTAATAGAGGGTAGATCCACTAAAATCCTATGAGGTGACCACAACGATATCAGAACGGGAGACTTTCTCAGAATAAATAATTTCCAGGTTAGTATGGTGGTACACATTCTTAGTGGTCACACAGTTTTACGGGCATAATATAACTCAAGAAATATTTGGATCTACATTTGTCTGGATCCGCATGTCCAATTTTGTATAGCTGTGCCTGTATGTGTCAACTCAGAACACATACCATCATATTAACCTCAAACTTCCCCAACAGACTTCGACACCATCATGGTGTGATTGCAATCCCACGGAATATAGGTGCTACCAGTACCTCTAGTCTGTCGGCCCCCCTTCAGAAAATTAATTTCACGCTCATTGCTGGCTTAAAAATACGAGTATAGTGATGAAAATCGACACACATAAGTTTCAATGTAGCCAAAATCTTTCTATCAAGTTTTATGTGGATTTGTCCATAGTTGACCCTACCCCCCATGTAAGATCTAGTATAACAATGAAATTTGACGTAAGTAAGTCTCTTATGATCCAAAACCTCTCTACCAAATTTTATGTTGATCGGTCCATAATTGATCCTACCTCCATATAAGGTCATCTTCAGAAAATGACCTTAACGCTCATTACTGGCTTAAAAATACGAGTATACTGATGATCCAAAATCTTCCTACCTAATTTTATGTTGATCGGTCCATAATTGACCCTTCAGAATATGACTTTAACTCTCATTACTTAAAAATACGAATATAGTAATGAAATTCGACACACATAAGTTTCAATGAAGCCAAAATCTCTCTATCAAACTTTATGTGGATCGGTCTATAATTGACCCTACTCAAAAAATTCCTTAAACGGTCATTACTGGCTTAAAAATACCAGAAAAGCGATGTAAATACGAATTGAAACCTCTCTACCAAATGTATTGAGGATCGGCCCATAAGAAAATTACTTTAACGACCTTTGCTGACTTAAAAATACGTGAACAGTTATGAAATTTTATATAAGTAACATTTATAGGAACGTAAATCTTCCTACCGAATTTCATGCGGAAAGTGTCGGGAAGTGATATTCGATGTAAAGATGTTTTGTATGAACCAAAAATAGTCTAAAAAAATTTATGAAAAACGGTAAATTTTTAACCCTATCTCTCATATAAGGTCCTCTTCAGTTAATTTGATAAGTAATATCACCCTGATATTTATATGGGCGTATTCCTTTTAAGGCATACGGTTTGATGGTGGGTATATGAGATTCGGCACAACCGAATATAACACTCTCACTTGTTAATTCTGTCCTCGTTGCGTTAAATGGTTGTCAAATTAATTACCTAGAGCTCCTTTCCCTTTAAAGCTAGTACAGTTCCTCTTTCGTTGCCGACTACTCCCGAGTAGCCTGGTGCACTTATGGTGTAAACCTTACCACTGAGAGAGTTAAATTTTTGTTACAATTCAATACGCTCACTCAATTTTCGTGTTGAAGTAGACAGCATCAGCTTTGCAGTAAAATTGCATATTTAGGTTGTTTCTTCTTTGACTAGTTTTAAAATTAGAATTTGAAGTGGATCCTTTAAATTACGGAGAAGCACTCCGAAAAAGTTTGTGTCCGCCAAAGGGTTAATATTATATATCTGTTTTGATAAATCTTAGATACACATAATATATGTCACTTCTTTAAAACTAACAAACATTTAGACCTATACTAAAAAGGAGTTAAATTTTCCCAAACATCATTTTTCAAACCATTTTTTTTGTCACTCCAAACAATTGTCTTTAAAATAAATATAGTCTACTCTCTTACTAAAGATTAATGATAGACTACCACTGGAATATACAGATTTTAAAAATGTAAATGAAATTTAGCTCTTCAACAGGGGCTTAAAGGATGTTTTAAAACAAACTCATACACTGACAAATAACAACTATAAAGAAAAACAAAACAAACGTTCTGAAAAAGAAAACAAAAGTCTTTGCATAAACAGAAAATGTTGCAATGAAAAGCAAACAACCACCAAAAACAAAAGAAGATGGATGGATAGAAAGATGGTTTGTTGGTTGGAATACTACGAGTATTTGGTCAGTTTGTCTTTTAGAATGAGTGACTCTGCCGTCATCACCATAGACGAGTAATAAAAGACTTTGGAAAGCAAAAACAAAGAGATGGTGAGCTACTGTAAGAGTCCTTATAGGCTTAAATGGAAATGAGCCTAACGTATGAATAACTTTATACACATGTACATATGTATGTATGTATGTCGAGTAACGTTAATATGACTATATATCCTATGTATACATATTAAACATGGTTACATATGTACAAACGTACATTTTTACATACATAGTACTTATGTACATATATAAACAATAATAAGCCTTTGTATTGTAGATTTTATTAAAGTCAATGTTCTTTTCGAAAATGCCTGTCAAAAACTGCATAACGAAAAACCCTGCAATTTAGCGAGGAGTTAAAATCTCAGTTTTAGATAATTGTCGTATTTTTTCCAAATGTTTTACTACTGGGTTAACTCGAGTTTATATAATTTTGAATCATTTGACCTTTTTGTACTATTTTTAATTCATATCGATGTTCGGTGCTAAGTACATATGTAGGAAAACCATAGATTCAAAATGGGGTCTTAGTCCAACTGTGACACACTTGCATGTAATTTGATTCTTACTTACATTTATATAATCTGGTGGCCAGCAATGAACAAAACTTGTATCACAATACCGCATCAGGGAATTTAGCATATATGTTGCTTGAGTATATGTGGGGTCATGAGTAGACATTATTCCGATCGAAATGTATATAAGAAGCACTCATGCCCGAGTGATTCTTGTCTTTTGGCGTCATCGATTTCGCCGAACATATTGAACGGTTAAATATGTGTGATATTTACGTGCCTTATCACATACCGGAAACAGAAACTCCTGCTAGAGAAAACGGAATTGGAGATCTACATTAAAAACTCGGAAACCGGTAGTATATTTCCGAGTTTTTAATGTAAAACTCCAGATCCGTTTTGTCCCAGTTAAGAACCATCCATGCAGCTCCAGGGCATTTTGTTTCTGTCTTCTAAATCACAATACTAAGTGGAAGTCCCTGCTGCCACGGAATGTGTAAAATGGATGCCTCTGCAAGAGAGTTTAGAAGGAAAGATAGAACAGAAGTGAAGAGAAGTGTGGAGAAGGGAAAAGAAGAGAAGAGAATGAAATAAAGAAACAGGAGGAGAAATAAAAATAACGTGAATATAGACGTAGTGTGGAAGTACGACCAGCTTAGTGAGAATATCAAGCACACACACAAATGTGAGAAGTTAATGAATGATTCGTTTTAATTGAACACTGTATAGATAATTGAAGTAAGTTGATCGAAGTAGATCCACAACGATTGAGCAAGTATACTCATATAAGCAACGATCCAGAGCTCAACATAGTTTCCAGTTGGCTCGGCATAGTTTCAGCTTTCGCCAAAGTGTTGACGATGTTATTGCTATATGTAATCGCATGTCCCTTGACCCATATAAGGGTAATGTTTGAATGCATCGCCATCTCGTTTAGAGACCGGTGGCATTATCTGGAAAAGTCTAGATGTGGAGTACACACTAACCAGAGTATTAATAACAGCTTTAGTATCTGATATAGCGTGTCCCTAACGAGAGCATGAAGAGAGATTTCCTCAGAATGAATAAGTCAGAGATCAGAGTGAAGGTACAAGGAGGGAAAAAGAAATATACACGCCTGGTACCAAATTGACACCAAAGAGTTTATAATTTTTCAATAACATCCGTTGTCAATGTACGACGTACGGCAACACTATGTCGAAACGTTGTCTACATTGCAACAATTCGTTGTCGAAATCTAAATTTTATACACATCCGTTGTCTAGATGTTAACAACGGATGTGTATAAAATTTATATATCGACAAGGAATTGTTGCAATGTTGTCAACATTACATAGATTTACAGGCATAACGATACAAAATTGGACGAACCCATTCATACAAATATAGAGCATTCGTAGTGGACAGCGAAACTCTGCAATACTTTCTACTTATATCATTGCCAAGATTTCATCGAAAATAGATCCAAACATCTGGGTAACGATGTTATTACAGATACTACATCCCACATGAACATTGATTGGAAAATTCTAAGGAATTATGTCCAGTAAAATTTAAATTGAGTGATAGACAATAACTCCAATAGACATATGTGTAGCTATAATGCCGGTACCATACTAAACTCTGCAGTAGTAAACTATTGTAATCTGGACAGGCACTTGTTACATAGTAATTTTTGCAGCCAATGGCGGTACTACATTTTAAATCTCTTGATCAGAACAGACCCTCGAATAGCCGGGACATGTGTATGTTTACAAAAATAACCTAGACATGAGTGCATATATATGTAAGTTAGAGATTTTATGTAAAGGATTTAGACATACATATGTATGCATTCAAAGCTTCTGTATGTATACATATGTAGATGTCCATGTAGACGTATGAAATGTATAATAATGTATAGTAATGTATAATAGAGGAAAAGTGCATGTATAAAAGTGAGTTTTAATGTTGCCTATTCGAAAAAAAAGTAAAAATCCTTATTGAATGTATATGTGTTAGTTTATTATGTCTACATAAACACATACATACATATGTTTATGTGAGGTTTGTTGTTTGTGGTGAAAGTTCTTTCATTTTACATAAACTAAACACCACAACATTTACATTATACTTAAAACTCTAGAAAAATCAATCTCAAATACTCATAGTTTTACACTCAGATTGTAAAAATTAGAAAATGTTACTTTCAGAGCATTTCATCACTATTGAACTAAAGATTAAGCCCACCAAAATCGAACAATCATTATTAAGTTCAAAACTTATTGACCAAGTGAAAATAAATTGAAAATATGTAAATACTGTGTACTATATATATTAATTTTTCTCAAATCATATTTTCAGTGTATCTAGACTGATTTTCAGATGGCTGGTGGTTTCGTTGGTTTCATCTTAGAATGAAATATCAAAATTTTGCCTATTATTAGAGACCATATTTACGACATCGTACTACTAACACTCAACCACTATACAACCATGTGCAGTCACGTCTATCGTCCATATTTACACTTTGTAATACATAGAGAATGAATGACTCGTCTCCAGTAAATGAACGGATATGATGGCTTTTTCGTCTTTTATTTCCTTTGCAGACCATTTGCATGTAAATAAGTGTAAGTGTGAGTGTGTATGTGTAAGTGAGAATGTTGCATGTGTGTTTATACTGGAACTTTAACAATATGTGTACATTGTTGTTGTTATTGTTGTACATTTTTATTGAAGTGCCAGCTAAATTCGCATAAAATGAAAACACGCTGTCTACAACGTTTTCTACAAGTTTTAAAACTTTGTTGTTGCCATTTTTTTGTTCGTTATGTGATATTTTCGTTTTTATATGTATGTATTTTCATCATATTACTATTGCTGCCACCAATATTGTTCTTACTGTTGTTGTCTGGTATTCCACTACATGCAAGTAGCTGAGGTTGAGTTTCTTTTTTTTTGCATTTTGTCGATGTAATGTATTGTTTGGTTCTTTAGGAAAAAATTTAAGTAAGAAATAAAAAAAAAACTCTGTTAACTGCCAGACAATGGCATACAAAAGCTCATGTAAAATAAGGATTTAATGCCGACTTGCAACATTTTACGACCATGGACACATTGCTCTAGAAACTATGTAAATTAATGTACAAGTACTAACATACAAAAAATAGAAATAAAATAGTTAAAAATATACAAAAACACTTACAAACTCATACTCTTATAGCAATACATATGTATAAGTATTCCATTGAAAGTACCGGAAACTAAAGTAAAATTAACAAAATGTTTTACAAACCGTGGATTGTGGGTTCCAACATTGTACATATCCACATACATACTTACACATGTTAGTGTAAATGTGTATTCTTAAGTTTCATTTAAATTGTAATATAACAAATCAAATGGGATTTTAGGAAACTTTTTTTTCCGGTATTATCTACTTAAATAGTTTGCAATAAAAACAAACTTTGTTTTACTAGTGAAAAATTTGCACAAAACTTAAACAAAAACTAAAATAGTCAACAAATTCTTAAGAATTGCCAAAGAATTTTGTATTACTCCTTTCTCTGTTTCGTTATATTAGTTGTAAAAAGTTGTTTAATCTGTTTAAGAAATCTTTAAACAATTTGGCCTTAAGTTGAAAATTTATTTAAAATTAGTTTTGTTATTAAAAATTAAGGTTATTTTTAGTATTTATGTTTGTTGTATTTCATAAATTGTTAAGCATTTTTAATATATTACAGTACTTTACGGAAAATCCTTCAAAGTTTATGATATTTACTCTAAACAGTATTTCAAATTTAGTATCCTATCATGTAGATATTAGTGACGTTATACTTGATCAGAAGCTGAAATGGAAATACCACAGAAAATATATAGAATCAACAAACCAAAGCCGTTGACTGAATATATTGAACGGAAAGTGTGACAGAAATTATCGCGAACTGTAAGACTTTTGTACTAGATAGAAGATCGTGATCAAGCAGAACCTCTTCAAGAAACTGTAATTGCACCGACAGCTTTAAACTGGGAAACACACGGCAATGGGGATTTACATTGAAAACCCGAAAATTGAAATATATAGCCGCCATTCTAATCACTACACTTACATATTCCAATCATGACGCTAACAAAGCTCTATGGGGTGATCCTAACGTGAGCGGGACAGAAGCAAAGTAGACGAACAAATTGAACATGCAGAGGAGACAATGGAACTCTGCAACACCTTTTCTGTCAGAATCACTTGTGCGCACGCTACATGATTTCATCAAATTATTGCAATTTTTAAGATAATTTGATGAAATTCGGCCCATGGACGAACGCTATTGAAAATGGTTGAAATCGGTCCATTATTTCGCCTGGCCCCCAGACAACCGTACCGCCCAAATAGGGCTTTTGAGTTTAAAATTATGTTAAATGTTGTAGAATTTATACAAAAATCGGCAAATCTAGGTTTTATATTAATTTAAATGATACTGCCATTTTTCGTAATGAATAGGCCTCATTTGATGAAATTCTGCATACGTAACTTTAATGTCATCGTAAATCGACCATATTTACCTTTATGGTTGATTTCTGAACTTATTCTGATTCCTGAATATAGATTGGGCAATTTTCAGGTTGACACTTGGTACTTCCCTGTCATTCCGTAGATCGTTCTTTATGATCTGAGAATGTATGTAAGTTGGTGACCGAAATTCTCGGTGCTGTTGCCATCTCAACAGGATGCTACCCGACTTATGGTTGAGACCTGCCACTCAACCTGTCGGGACAATTATTGGATTCGAATTGACTTTGGAAATTCCTACATCCTTTAACATTATCTGACATATAGAGGGATCCTGATTTATTGGCTGGTTATTTCAGACTACCAAGTACGTCTCTAGGTGCTGTTGCCGACTCAACAGGGCCATCTCAGTAGAGTGGTTGCGCCGGCTTTAAAAGGTTAAGGAATGCACTGTAAAGGGTCATTAGTTGGATTGCTTTCTAAATAATGCAATCTTTCATGACACTTAAAGGGTGGTCAACGGTATACCGCAAGACCAGTGATTGCTTTTTCCTTGTCGGGGTTTAGATCTCATGCTGCCTGTTATTCCGCAAGATAAGATAGGTGCTGTTGCCGACTCAACAGGGCCATCTCAGTAGAGTGGTTGCGCCGGCTTTAAAAGGTTAAGGAATGCACTGTAAAGGGTCATTAGTTGGATTGCTTTCTAAATAATGCAATCTTTCATGACACTTAAAGGGTGGTCAACGGTATACCGCAAGACCAGTGATTGCTTTTTCCTTGTCGGGGTTTAGATCTCATGCTGCCTGTTATTCCGCAAGATAAGATAGCACGAGTACTTCAGCAAAGTGCTTCAACATGGACCGGCACAGCCATGTACAAAAACTACCACCTGAGTTCTTTATAGATGGTTTCAGGAGCGCTTGGCCGGTAAGGCAGGTGTTCATGTTAAGCACTAAGGCATTTATATCATCATTTACCCCCATATAACCCCTCTTTCAGAAAATCACTTCTTTTGGCAACAAATTTTGGAATTAAGGTATAATGCTTTATTATTAGAAAAATAATCCACATTTTTATCATACTCACTGGGGTAGCGTATCATATGGTCGGCCATGCTCGACTATACGTTCTTACTTGTTGTGTACTTACATACTTATGTTTTGCAATTTATTAATTTCCCACAATACATGTGACGTATGATTATTATAAATGTGTACTAATATTCTTCATACGTACTGTAGTAGAAACATTGTCTAACAGTTACCTAAAAATCTGATTTTAAGAACTCGGTATATTTACTATTTCATTAAATTCAATACTCTATAAAATTGTCTTATTTCATTGAAAATTATTTAACTTTTTTTGTAATCTTTTATTAAATTCTCCATTCTTTAATTTGTTTATACTATTTTTACACTCGTACAAAAAACATGTGTTTTTATTACTATAAAAATGGAAAATTGTTATAGTTTTTTCATTTTTTTTGTAGCTGTTGTACGAATATGACTGGCATTGTATGCGGAAGTGAATGAAAAACCATTTTATTAGTTTTATATGATGTTTACAAATGAATATTGTTATTGGGATTACATGTATGTTCTATATTTTGTTATGAAAGGGCTTTTTAAATTAAATATTTTATAGTTATTTTCCTGTACATATACAATATGTACTAATTTGAAATTAAATTAGACAATGAAAGAATTTATTTAGGTTAGGTTCAGATCATAACTAACGGCACTGATGTGCACTTTTTTATATGGATAATGATAGTCGGAAAAACTTTTGATGTTTCGAAATTCAGTTTCCTCGACTCAGTTCCTCAAAAATATTTCTATCAATGTTTGTGAAAGATGTTATAATAATATTGCTTTCAAGATATCGTAGAAAGCCTCCCCAAATGCTCCACATTCATCTACATTCGGATGTCAAATTGTGTACATGAAGTATCATATTAACATTTATAATTGCTCATTCTGAAGACGCTTTTCATATTCTTATAGAATTTTTATGGTTCTCTTCACTCTCAGTAGCTCTGAACACTATATTGCAAAATTAAGAATGTATGGACATGATAGTATTATAAATGTACGGCCCACAATCTTGAGCCAGCCATCCGACTACACTACCCCGCACATGGACTTTGATAGAGTTTTCAAAGTCAGAATTCCTTCCATGAATGGGTGGTTTATGGTTACCTAACGACCGAATATGCAACTAGGATTTATACAGATAGTTCGAAAATGAACTACGGTGTTGGTTCTGGTGTTTTTTACGAAGAAGCTGGGGTAAGTTTCTACTACCCTCTTCCCGACTGCTGTAATGTTTTTCAAGCAGAAATATTTGCGATAATATTCGATCTCAATATTCGAGCAATATAGGAATTTCTGTCGACAGACAAGCACCACTTCTTCTTTTATTAGAATCATATACCACCACCACCCTATTAGTCAGATAATGAAAGAAGGTTCAGTTAAGGTTAGGTCGCCTGTCTGACATTACTCTAATATGGGTTTCTACGCATAGGGAAGACTATGGCAATTATCAGACAGATGAGCTAGCCAGAAAGGGATCTGCAACGGATGACTCCAACGCCGTTGCGGTAGGAACTCCATTGGGGTCTGTCCAAAATAGTATTCTCAGGTTCTTTCCTCAAAAGGCTGATGGATTAATCTGGACTAGAGGGGCCAAGTTAATGTGGCATTATATCAATGAGAAACGCACTAAAAAGCCTATAACCCGGAAGATACAAGATATATCGAAGATGTAAAAATGTAATAAGATGTAATAACTGGACACTGAGCGCTAATCACTCACGAAAGACGGCTTGGTCTCCCCTTCAATGTATACTGTTGCAGTAGCAAGGACAGAGAAGAGGAAAAAATGTTCATCAATCTTCTCAGCAAATGCCCTGCTCTAGCAGGTCACATTAACTTGGCCCCTTTAGTCCAGAGGGCATTATATATTATTTATATATATATATATATATATATATATATATATATATAGCCTATAACGAGAAGCAGACGGACACTGGGCGCTAGGCGGACACGCAAGGACATGGAAGAGGAAAATGGTCATCAATCTTCATTGCGAATGCCCTGCTCTAGCCTCCAACAGAAATAAATTCTTTGGCAACTACTTCATATCCAACCTTGGTGAGCTATCTGGTTCAAAACTTAATGATCTCCTATAATTACTCACTGCATACTACATTTAACGAGTGGTGTGTTCAGAGTCCTTTCAACTCTACTTGACTGCTTACGCTCAGTAAAATACCACGTTAACCAACAACCAACCTACTATTTCAACTCGTTGCGTTGAACGGTTTTGCATTTTTACCGATTATTTCCTAGTGGCATGGTACAGAAATGATGCAAAGCTTACTTCTTGGAGAGTATTCGGTTAGGGACTTCAGTCTGTTGTGATTAAATAAACGTACAATCGGCTTAGAATCATCTGTTTAGCAACGGATTGCTACAGGTATTTCAAAAATCATGACAAATTCTGTGTCTGGTAAGTTTCTAATATTTCCAGTAAATTTTTCTAATGCTTAAAGCGAGAACATAGTGCTCACGGCCATCTGTTTATTAAACCATAATTTAGTTTAAACACGCTTTTAAAAGCTTAGTATGTCAAGTGCAACTAAGGGCCCATTTAAGGTTCTTCTACATAGCTCTTAACATCGATGTGTATTATTGATCCTATTATTTATTGGGTGTCTTTATTTCAATTTCAGGTCAAATATTAACCCAGCTAAATTCCATGTTCTTTTAAGTGTTCAAATATTATTCTTTACAGTTGTATTACTTAGACAAATCTTTAATGACAATTTGATATGTTTTTATGACTAAAATTGCAATTTTCGCCTTTATTCTGAGTTTAATTTCTTACAGCTTAATATCAAAAATGAAATCCTTTATATAAACAATATCAAGTGATTGTAAATGTTTAACATGTGTATGCCTTTAAGCGCATGCCAAGCAAAAACAAAATACGGAAATAAACCTACAAGTACAAAATACATACATATTTACAAAAACACAGTGTATATTATACAAATAAGTTGCTCATTTTTCCCTTTTAAAGGAAATAGAACCATAGATACAACAGAAGATCCACAAACACTCCATTGTACATGAATAATGATATGATGTCTAGTCTTATGCTACAATTTTGCACCATTCAACGAGGTGTATAAAGACGACTTGAAAAAAATGAGGCATAAGTCTTAAAAGTCGTTTAAATATAAAAAGTTAAAATTTTACTAAAATTTTCTGGATATTTTTCTTTACATTTATTTGATAATTTTGACAATAATAAGAGAAAGTTATAATATTTCATTAACTTCTTATCAAAGCCCTTTTTAATTCACCCTCATAGAACAAACTTAACCCCAAAGAACAAATTTCTACCATAAAAATAACACACACACTTAAATAACTACAAATAAAAGCACACAGATATTCACACACACAAAACAAGACAAAAGAGAGAGAAAAAATAAACAAAAACCGGAAGGACGCCATAGTCAACATTTATACAACAACGGCAACAAATAATACAAATATAAATTGAATAAAATCACTGTTATATTGTTGTTTAACACACACTGTTACACAAGACACTCAAAACGAACAAACACACACTCTGTCACACTGAGTGAACGAGTAAAATTGTACAATGTACATATTTGTACATTTGTTTGAAGAAATGTACACTATAACGTTGAAATGGAGATGCGCCAAAAATAACTTGAATTATAATTTATTTGAGCTTTTGCTGTTTTTATTCGCTTTATTATTTTTGTTTATTTTGTTTGGGGACATATTTGCATTTTGTTTTTGTTGTTATATTTGTTTTGTTATTGTTATTCTTGCTTGTCGTACAAGAACAATAATGTTAAGTAAAGTGGTATTATAGGACTACAAGGTATTTAGGGAATTGTTTTTTTCCTTTTTTTGCGGTTGTACAAATAAAGACCTTTTTTTATAGAAACCACCGAAAAGATTGGGTAATGCAAATTCTATTGGATTATATGTTAAATAAATATATTTAATTTTTTGAAACTAAATGTAAGAGTATTTATTCGATTATGCCGATTAATTAATAATCGGAAACACTTTACCAAGGGGACAAGTCCACTATTTTGTTATAATGCCGTATTAGTTGGAAATATTTAAAACTTCTCAAATATGGCCAAATTGGAGTTAGTTAGAATGGCCATCGATAGACACAAAAAATTTTGGGATTCAAAATAAAACAAAAGGAAACAATAGCAACAAGGGTTGTGTCGCCTTCCATATGAATTAAATACGAAAATTCATATATCTGGGAAACCGTGACAGCTAGAATTCATACTTTGCACGGGCAGTTTAATAATGATCGGACTGGTTATGGTGGTCGGGCACTACCTATATAAATAAAATATTATATCAGTGTATCTGACAAAATAAAACATTTGGAGTCCTCAAATTTTGTCGAAGCCGCTTTAGTATCAATTTGAATATTTACAAAATAAATAGGAGTAGCAACAATAGGGGGCGTGGCTTCTCCTACATATATGAATTAAATACGATTTTCTGTATATCTAAGAAACTATTAAAGCTAGAATCCTCAAAATTTTGCACGTACAACTTTGAAATCCATATGAACTAAATACATAAATACGTATGTCTATAAGAGCTAGAATCCTCAAATTTTCCATGAATAACTTTGTGAACATTTGGGTAATATAAATAGTAAGGGCATGGTACCTCCCATATGAATTTAAAGCTGACGAGAAATCTCTTCAAAATGAGGAAGTCTAAAGTTAATATAATGGTACGTATTCGGAGTGGACACATAGTATTAAGAGCACATCTATGCGAAATTGGACGTACGGGTTAAGACGAATGTAGTTTTCTCAGAAACTACCAAAGATAATTCGATAAATTTTGTCCCATGTTATTTTATCGCCCAAGGCTTAATTATGTTCCATATCAAAACAATCGATCCAACACTTCACATAGCCCCCATACAAAAGTACATAGTCTCGGAAATGGATTTATAGTTAACTAGCTATACCCAGTGTGCTTTGCTACCCTAAAAGCAAAAAAAAAAACCCACTTTCACATGAGAAATGCCCGTCAAATTATTGCAAGTTCGCCAATTTTTCCGAACGCTAATAAGGATTTTAATGTAAGCTCTGAAAAATGTAAATTATATTGCATTGTATTTAATTCATTCAAAGTCCGCCAATTTTTCTCTAAGTGTTCACATGAATGTTCATGTAAAATTTGAAGATTCTAGCTTCTACAGTATCTCGATATATAAATTTTTCTATATAATTCATATGGGGTTTCCAAGTCACCCCCTGATGAAAGTCCGCTGTTCCCAAAAGGTTCAGATGAATATGAAAGTCCTTTTTTGCAAAATTTAAGGAGTCTAGTTCTATTAGTTTCTTAGATAAAATATTTTGTTGTATTTAATTCATATGGGAGGTGCCGCTTCCCCCATTGGTAGTCCGCTAATTTATTACCCAAAATATTTACATGGATGCTAAAGTTTTTCGTGCAAAATTTTAAGCTTTTAACTCTAATAGTTTCCAAGATAAACGAATTTGTGTATTTAATTAATATGGGAGGTGCCACGCCCCCTGCTGCTAGTTCGCCCACTTTTTATCCTAACTAATTATATTGGGACTTATGTGGCTCCGACCAAATTTGCGGGCTCTAACTGTTACATTTTCCGAGATATACTGATTTAATATTTTCTCAATATGGAAGGTGCCACGCCCATTCAGTCATTCCGCCCATTTTGTCCAAAAATATTCTTATGGATGTCAAAGTTGTCAAAGTTTGAGGACTCTAATTGTACCAGATATATGACTTTTAATAGTTATTTAATAAGTAGGCGTGGCACCTCGCCTACTTGAAATTTTAAAATGAAAAGTAGCTTATAGTTCCTTCCAGATATACAGGAAGATACTGTTAAAATTTCAAGAAAATCGGTCCAGCTGTTCAGCCGTCTATAGACTTCAAACAAACAAATCCACAAACAAATAAACACACATTAATTTTTATATATATATCGAATAACGTCGTCAAAAGTATCGATATCACCACGATATTTTGCGGATATATGAACAGAAAACATATTACCAGCGCAGATCTGTATCGGTATATAATTGGTCGTAGCTTCCATATAAGGTCCACTACCGAAAATCTCTTAAATGCGCATAACTAATTAATAAATAAAGATATTGAAATAATATTCAACATAAACCTATTTTGTTTAAACACCTTTGCAAAATATTTTTCGGATAAGTACATAATAAGATATAACTCCCACATAAGGCCTACTTCCGATAACCACATAAACCCAAATTTTTGATTGCTGAATGAAGATATCGGTAATAATATATAATAGTCGACTTAAATATATTTTGGGAGTACATACATACACGACTCTATCAATTTTTTCCGGATCGGTCTATAATTGGTCACATCGGCCATACAAGATCCACTTACGGAAATCGCTTATTTCATTGATAACTAAAGATATTGAAATAAAAATCAGGCTAAATAAATTTTTTGTATATCCAAATCACATTGGGAGTTTTTTCTGGATAGGCCTAAAACTGAACTTGTCCCCCATATAAGGTCCACTTCCAAAAATTACTTAGACTAACATTGACAAAATTATTGGTACTTTTTTGAATGAACTCTTCATTTGTACACAAAAACAGAAGCATATAGAGCTTTTTTTGTAGTGACGAAAATTTATGTTATTTGTAATAAACTTATGAGAGTATTCACAAAATATCTTATTAAACATTTGTAATCCTTGTAAATATCTTGGATCAAACAAATACTCTTGTTGATATCAAAAATTTATGATTTTGTATTAAACATTTTTAAATTTTCATTAGAATAAATATCGAAAATTTTAAAGTATTTGCCGCGAAAACTTTAAACGCTTGAGAAAAAGTGATATACTTTTTCGAACTACTATTTTATGCTCCATGTACCTAGTGTACATACATGTATAGATATGGAACACTTTAAATCTCACTTTAGGAAAAAGTTTTTGATATGTAAAAAAGATAATTTTAACAAAACCTCTTAACTTTTTTAAAAAGATTTATCCAAATATATACCTTTTTCTACATATTTCCACACAAAATTAAAGTTTTCTTTCAACTGATTTCCACATACCTCAAAAAGATGTTGTCACATTCCACATGCAAAATAAAACAATAATCATACTTTTAAATTTAATTAATTCTAGTGAAAGACGAATATGGTATTGTTCTCCCATTCAAACAAACAAAATTTAAATTTCTTCCCTTCTATCATCATTGTCCTCATCAGTATCAACATGTCAAATCGAATACACATTCATATATACTCACATGCTTTTGAGTATTTTGCAACTAGGAGTATGTGTAATGCTCATACTCATACGCACTGTCAGCCTTTATGTGTTTGTCTGGCTGCTGCATAAATTTGAAAACGGAATACTTAAGTACTATTTTTAGCAGTTGTATTTAAATCTTCATGTTTTTGGTGTGAGCCCTGATGCCATGATGGATTTTCATTTGTTAACTGCTAAAGCTGCGTGCTCTGCACATTTTATACGAGTTGTCTATTAAAATGGTTTCACCATCATCCTGTACTGAACGTACTTATGTACAAGGTATTTGTGTATAAGTACTGTATGTCCTGTGGCATAAAATCATGATATTTCGCAATATATGTTTATATATTAGGTTGGTGTGAAAATAGTATGAATTGATGATATTCTTCATTTTGATTTTTATAATTGATAGATAAATTTTTGAATATTTATGGATTGAAAGGAGTTAATAGTTTTTGATATAATCTAGTCAACTACATATAAGTTGAATTGTATCCAGCTCGGAGTTGGAAGGTTTTATTTATCCGTATAATTTAGAGATTGTCTAATGAACAACGGCCATTTGTGTAATATCTTTTGCTGATGTAGTAAGTAATGTATACCTGCATATGATTCAATAGCTCTTAAATGATAGGTCATTTCGTAGGTAATAAGCTTTCCCTTTAGTATTATTTCTAGTTTCATTGTCTAAGGAAAAGTCTGGAAATAGATTGATTGCATTGCAAATGAGTTGAACAGGCAATAAATCCAGCCAAAGTAGGTTCAAATGCCAACAAACCTTACCTAGGAAATATTTGTGGAAAATTTCAACCCTCTAGCTCTTTTCGTTCGGTCCCTAACGTGTTTTCAACACAATAGACGGACGGACATGGCTAGATCGTCTTAGAATTTAATAAGAACCCAGAATAAACATATATACTTTTGTGGACCTCGAGGTATTACAAACGAAATGAAAAAATCAATATAACCCCATCTTTTTTGATGGTGGGTATACAAAGGTAATAGTGGTACAAGAGGACAAGATTGAACTTGAAACATTGTCGTCCTAAAGATGCCAACTAAGTTCTCCCAATCCATATGAAAGAAGATCTATATATTTTGTTATATAATTAATGTACTAAAGGTTACTCAAATGAAACCAATAATCTGATTATAATCTGATAAATATCAGTAAAACTACTCTGGGT
Organism: Lucilia sericata; assembly: GCF_015586225.1. NCBI lineage: Eukaryota > Metazoa > Arthropoda > Insecta > Diptera > Calliphoridae > Lucilia > Lucilia sericata. The sequence continues at coordinate 256,252 of NW_023994194.1, forward strand.
ACGAAAAACACGATGAACACTTTGGGTTTTGCCAAGTACATCTTTTATTTGGGCGATAATGCTGACTACAACTCCGGTATTAAACATTGAAGGAAGACAAGAGATACCCACCACCTTGACGAATGGCAAATACTATGGTAAAAAACATATATTTCATGGACAAAACAGTGCTGGCTCTTCGTTAAACTTAAATGTCCAGCGTCCTGTTACAAGAGAGTATAAAGAAATAGACAGGTTTCCTAAACACAGTATTCTTAAATATGTTTTAGACTTTAATGATTTTAATCAAAAATAGGAACGGTAAAATACCAGGTTTTTACCGGTGTCGTAAGAAAGGAACCTTTATTATAATCCTGCATTGTTTTCTTGCCTCAGAGAAAATTCTAAACGGACTTTGATAGAGTTTTCCAATTCAGAGTTCCTTCCAGGAATGAATGGTGTATGAGTAACTTACCGAACGAATACAACAACAGTAATTACACAGATAGTTCTAAAAATGAACTTCGGCATTGTTCTGGTGACTTCTGTGAAGAAGTTGGTATAAGTATTTCTCATCGTCTTTTAAAAATTGCACTATTTTGTAGACTGAAGTATTTGCGCTATACAAAAAGGATATGTCAAAGTTTGGTCGTCTGTCTTACATTTGGTTTCCAGTGCATAGGAACTACTATGGAAATAAACAGGAGTAGAACAGGATCTACTATAGATATCTCCAACGCGGTTTCAGTAACAAATCTGTTAGGACTTATTCAGAGTATTATCCGCAGGTTCATTCCTCAAAAGTCTAAAAATAGAAGAAATAGTCTGAACACCAAGTTGTTGTGGCCTTTTAGCAATGGCCACACCTTCCACCTTCTCGGCGCTGCCCTAACTGCCAAGAGGAATACATTTCTTGGAAGTTATAATATATCTAACCTAGGAGATCTGACTGGGTCAATACGGGGGCATGTTTCCTTGATGAAAGACCCTCATCTTGGTGTATTGCAATCCCGGGGTAAACTACACAGAAAAAATTATCGGTAGTTTATTTTCAATTAACATGTTTTCCTCTTTCTTTAACTTTTATTTAAACAATTTTTTCATTGTCATAATTATCTCATTGTTTTGATCCTAAGTATACAAATTTGATTAAACTTTTAATTGAATCAATTAATTTTTTAATTGGCTGAAAAAGTTTTTCCAGCCTACTTTTTTATTTTGGTCTTTTGTTTTGATATTTTATTTAAATACTTTCATTATTTATAACGGAAAATAATTCTCAAATAGTCAATAATATTTTAGGCATAAGAAGTTGAAGTTTCATAAATATTTTAGAATTTATAAATCACTTTATTTGTTCAAATGTGACAATAAAGAGATATTTTTGAGAGTGCTTAACGCATTGTTAAAGGTAAAGGAATCCTTTAATATTGTAAGCATTCAATTAATGCTTTGATTGTTTCAATCATCGACTTTATTGATTTTTAATACATTTTTAAGCAAACTGTTCAATTTATTTGATTAATCAACTAATTAAAATGTAAGTTTTATTTTATTAAATATTTAATTTATCCAATTAATGAATTAACTAATTTTAAATTTTGAATTTAATTACTGATGTTAATTGTTTTGATTATTTCTTTAATTGGAAAAAAATTTTTTTTTACAAATTTCATAATTGATATCATCATTTTGTTGATAGGTGCAAAACTTGCTTGATACAATCAATTTGATAATTAAAACACATTTTCAGTTTTTTCTGTGTATAAACTGGTTATGTCATTTCAATCCTCGGCTAGTCCTTGGAATGATTTGACATGGGGTCTAACCAGATAACCACATAATCTGGTACTACGAGTGGCCAGTTGCCCGCAGGACTTGTCCTGTCGTGTCAGTTGGTTGGGGTTCCATCGGGATCCACAGTGGCTGTGGTTTGAACCAAAATTCACGGGAAGAGTAAGTTGAGGTTTAAAGACTGATGCACGGTGAAATCTATGTTTCGGGATAAGTTCGGTAAGCGTTGGAAATGAGTTGGTGTTAATTGTATATGATACAGGATAAATGTAGGGGTATACGGAACTCATCCGCCCGTATACCTAGAGTCTGTCGTCGATAAATGACAAGTTTTCTGTGTTGTGTGCTGTTATGGATGAAAGGTAACCTATACTAGTGATACCATTGAATTTTCCTTCCTTGTCCAAGTATGTTCAGTGTAATTCTGGTCATAACAGAATTACCACAGTGTGTCACTGTGAGTAAGAACAAAGTCTCGGCTTATTTGATGGATTCGTACTTTGGTCTACCGGTTACGTCTCTAAGGAATGGGGCAGCAATGACCAGAGATTAGTAGAGTTCTGTAGTTGAAACGAAAAGTCGACTTTTTGCATTTTATGAAAAGTCGATTTTTCGACTTTTTTCATTTAATTAAAAGTCGACATTTAGTATTTTATAAATAGCCGACTTTTCGATTTTTCCGACTTTTCGACTTTTTCCGACTTTTTTCGACTTTTCGACTTTTTCCGACTTTTCGAATTTTTCCGACTTTTTGACTTTTTCCGACTTTTCGACTATTTTCGACTATTTTTTGACTTTTTTCGAGTTTTTGACTTTTTTCCACTTTTTTAAAATTTTCGACTATGTATTTTTGACTTTTTCGGACTTATCGACTTTTTGACTTTTTTCGACTTTTATTTACAAAGTCGACTTTCCGACTTTTTTCATAGACGATAGTCGAGTTATTGACTTTTTTGGAATAAAATAGTCGATTTCGACTTTTTTCGACAAAAAATCGATTGTTCGATTATTCGAAAGTCGATTTATAGAACCCTAGAGATTAGATAGCTCAAGTACTTGAATAAAGTGCGAGTATACTGTACCGGAACTTCACAATGGGGCTGTGGTGAATCGTTACAAACGCTCACCCATTTCTTGATAAAGACCACCGTGAAATAGGCCAACACGGTTGGTGTTCAAGTAAAGCACTTCGACATTAATTTGACTGGGTCAATACTCAACGACCTATTGCTACAGGATGGATTTAACACTACATTAATATACTTTTTACTGCGATACTTCTGACGAGTATAGTGGTTTTGTTAAAACGGGATAACTACGACTCCATTCGATAGTTTACGCATAGTAAACTACTCACTTAATTAACCAATGGAATTGAACATTTTGGTCGCTTTAAACATTTTTTACACTAAATTATTTATCTGCTAGAAGTGGACCCAAGTGCTAAAATCTAGTCCTCCAAATTTATGCTACAGATCATTTCAATATGCTGCATATAATTGTAATACGAATATTTCAGATTACTATAAGAGTGTTGTACAATTGAAACTTGATTTACTTGTTTATGGTGCTGCTTGCTCATATTAGTGTCAGTCTATGAACGGTATATACATATATATATAGACATACATATTCGCGTGTGTATATATATTTTTTTTATTTTGTATTGCGCGTATTTGTGGCATTTGCATTTCAATTTAAATTCACTTGTGTTTCAGTTCTGGGTTTTTGCCTTTGCTTCATAGCCAACATTAGTTCATTTAAAGTATTCCACCATTCAAAGTGGGTGGCTCATCAATGAAATAAATCATTCTGTGACTATGAGTGTGTTTGTGAACTGGTTGTGCGTAAATATTTTCAACCACTCGTAGTTTATATTGAAATATGTGAAAGTTTTGTAGCGTTCACCTCTGCCTCTCAGCGCATTGGCAAAAAAAAAAAATACAAAACACATATACATACTTACACATACTGTTAAAACTTTAGCAATCATTCACCGTCTGTTTGGTAGTCTCATTTAAATCACATTTCCATTTCCGTATTTGTGTTACCCCCCTGTTAGCAGATACACAAGTACAAACACATACATACATACATATAAACATTTTTCCAACCGAGTTAAGCCATCATTTTGAGTAATGTCAATTAGATTGATTTGATCAGCGAAAATATGTGATTTATCAGTTGCCCTCCCTTCCTGCTACAAATAAACTTACTGGTAGATTTTATATATGTGTATATTTGAAAAGGAAATATAGCCTTCAATATAAACAGACTATTAAATGTTTTACACCTACAATTTTTTCTGCTGTATTTTTTTTTTTTCTTATACAATTCATTTCAATTCAATGTTTTATGTGGCATAAGAAACGTTTGCATAAATAATGTTGATTTCATTTTTTATTTAATTTTTTTTCTTTACAAATTTGTTCAAATATTTCTACATATAAACCTACATACATAGGTATGTATGTATATGTATAAGTATGTATGTGTGTATATTTATATTCATTTCTCCTTTGCAACTTGTTGTCGAAGATTTTAAAGATAGATTGTGACGTTTATCTTCATTTTTTCCTCATCAATCAGTGTTTGGTATTTGTTGGAGTGTTTACGTGTTTGAATGTCAATATTTTGCCTCAGGCTTTATAACTAAGAGTTTCCTTTTCATTAGCAGTTCATTGAAATCCCCTTGGGTCTCACTCAAAAGTATATGATGCTAAATGAGAAAAAAATGTTGAATAATTTGTTGCAACTTTTTTGAATAAAATATTCATTTAAATGGAATATTTTTTATAGTAAATTTAAATTTTCGAAATTCTAAAAGAATTTATTCCAAATATTATCAGAGTTTCTTGCGGTATATATATAAATGGTAAATACTTAATAGTTAACTGTAATTCAAATGTGACTTCCTTTCTTCCATGGTGGCACATGCAGGTGCTGAAGTCTGACTAGACCATCACAGGGAAACTTTACAGTATGCAATTGATTAATTTTAATCGAACATTTGCGAAAAATACCTAGAATGTGCGACCAGGCATGAAACTCTCAGCAACATTTTGCAATACTTTTTAAATGCTTTTTTAGAAGGTGTGACTTCGGTAGGTTAGTATTTAGAGTTCTAGTAGAATAGACTGAATGTCGTGAGTTCGATTCCCACTAGAGAAACTGGTTCAACAACGCATACCGTTGAAAAAAGAGCTGTTGCAATGATTTGTGTCAGCCGTCCTAAGCCCCATCCGAAAAACTTAAAGAAATTCAAATTTAAGTATTTGAAAGTTGTCGATTTAATCTAAAACAACTCCCACAATTATAAACCTTTAATTAATCTGCAAATTTTTATATACTCACATACATATATTCTTAATTAATTTGACATATTTTAACAAATTTTCCCACATTCATTCGTTTGTATTTTTTTTTTTTTTTTTTTTTGCACCGTAACACATTTGTTTTTCAAATAAAAATGTAACGCCATTTTTCAAAATATTCACACAATACAACAAAACTTTAACACCCGAAAAAAAACACACACAATAAACGATGAAATATGTCTGAATATCAAGTCAAATAAATAAACTCCCAAAAAATATATTAACAAACGAATATTTTTCAAATAGCAAAAGGTTCATGTTATTAATGTGTTCTAGTACTGGAAGTTTGTATTTTGTTTAGGCATAAATGGGGAAAAAATAAATAACAACGAAACACTTGAGTGTGTCATATAAAACAAATAAAATAAATCAAATCAAAATGAAATCGCAACAAAACGACAAAAAAACACTTAGAAATCAAACACACACACTTTTACACATCTAAACATGCATATGAGCCGTATAAACACGTAGTTCTTACAGACATATTCATATGTACGTGCAACATGCCCCAACAATAACAATAATAAATACGAGTCATAATATTAAGTGTGCAAATATTTATTCAAGTACATACAATATGTATTAATAATATTAAGTATACGTCATGTTTACCCCCAAAGCACAAATCGAAAGACAATGTGACCAAATAGGATTTTAATTGCAAATGTTTTATTTGTTTAAAAACATATTTATAACTTTATGTTTCGGATAATATTTTCAACATATAATTCAAAACTCATCCATAGACAAGACTAAAGGCCAACTATAGCCAACACCGTAAACTAATCTGTAGTAGGAACTAACGACTGTGACTAAAACTGTCAAGATTATAAACTGGTCTATAGGTAAGACTATAGACTGGTCTATAGTCAAGACTATATACTGATCCATAGTCACGACTAAAGACTGATCTATCTATATACTGATCTATAGTCAAGACTATAGACAGATCTATAGTCAAGACTATAGACAGATCTATAGTCAAGACTATAGACAGATCTATAGTCAAGACTATGGACTGCTGTATAGTCAAGACTATAAACTGCTCTATAGCTAGACTATAAACTGCTCTATAGCAAGACTATAAACTGCTCTATAGCAAGACTATAGATTGCTCTATAGCAAGACCATAGATTGCTCTATAGCAAGACTATAGATTGCTCTATAGCAAGACTATAGATTGCTCTATAGCAAGACTATAGATTGCTCTATAGCAAGACTATAGATTGCTCTATAGCAAGACTATAGATTGCTCTATAGTTAAGAATATAGACTGCTCTATAGTCAAGACTATAGACTGCTCTATAGTTAAGAGTATAGACTGCTTTATAGTCAAGATTGCTCTATAGCAAGACTATAGACTGCTCTATAGCAAGACTATAGACTGCTCTATAGTCAAGACTATAAACTGCTCTATAGCAAGACTATAAACTTCTCTATAGCAAGACTATAGATTGCTCTATAGCAAGACTATAGATTGCTCTATAGCAAGACTATAGATTGCTCTATAGTTAAGAATATAGACTGCTCTATAGTCAAGACTATAGACTGCTCTATAGTCCAGACTATAGACTTATCTATAGTCCAGACTATAGACTTATCTATAGTCCAGACTATAGACTTATCTATAGTCCAGACTATAGACTTATCTATAGTCCAGACTATAGACTTATCTATAGTCCAGACTATAGACTTATCTATAGTCCAGACTATAGACTTATCTATAGTCAAGAATATAGACTGCTCTATAGTCAAGACTATAGACTGCTCTATAGTCAAGACTATAGACTGCTCTATAGTCAAGACTATAGACTGCTCTATAGTCAAGACTATAGACTGCTCTATAGTCAAGACTATAAACTGCTCTATAGCTAGACTATAAACTGCTCTATAGCAAGACTATAAACTGCTCTATAGCAAGACTATAGATTGCTCTATAGCAAGACCATAGATTGCTCTATAGCAAGACTATAGATTGCTCTATAGCAAGACTATAGATTGCTCTATAGCAAGACTATAGATTGCTCTATAGTTAAGAATATAGACTGCTCTATAGTCAAGACTATAGACTGCTCTATAGTTAAGAGTATAGACTGCTTTATAGTCAAGATTGCTCTATAGCAAGACTATAGACTGCTCTATAGCAAGACTATAGACTGGTCTATAGTCAGGACTATAGACCGTTCTATAGCAAGACTATGGACTATAAACTGCTCTATAGCAAGACTATAAACTGCTCTATAGCAAGACTATAGATTGCTCTATAGCAATACTATAGATTGCTCTATAGCAAGACTATAGATTGCTCTATAGTTAAGAATATAGACTGCTCTATAGTCAATACTATAGACTTCTCTATAGCAAGACTATAGACTGGTCCAGACTATAGACTTATCTATAGTCCAGACTATAGACTTATCTATAGTCCAGACTATAGACTTATCTATAGTCCAGACTATAGACTTATCTATAGTCAAGAATATAGACTGCTCTATAGTCAAGACTGTAGACTGCTCTATAGTCAAGACTATAGACTGCTCTATAGTCAAGACTATAGACTGCTCTATAGTCAAGACTATAGACTGCTCTATAGTCAAGACTATAGACTGCTCTATAGTCAAGACTATAGACTGCTCTATAGTCAAGACTATAAACTGCTCTATAGCTAGACTATAAACTGCTCTATAGCAAGACTACAAACTGCTCTATAGCAAGACTATAGATTGCTCTCTAGCAAGACCATAGATTGCTCTATAGTCAAGACTATAGATTGCTCTATAGCAAGACTATAGATTGCTCTATAGCAAGACTATAGATTGCTCTATAGTTAAGAATATAGACTGCTCTATAGTCAAGACTATAGACTGCTCTATAGTTAAGAGTATAGACTGCTTTATAGTCAAGATTGCTCTATAGCAAGACTATAGACTGGTCTATAGTCAGGACTATAGACCGCTCTATAGCAAGACTATGGACTATAAACTGCTCTATAGCAAGACTATAAACTGCTCTATAGCAAGACTATAGATTGCTCTATAGCTATACTATAGATTGCTCTATAGCAAGACTATAGATTGCTCTATAGTTAAGAATATAGACTGCTCTATAGTCAATACTATAGACTTCTCTATAGCAAGACTATAGACTGGTCTATAGTCAGGACTATAGACCGCTCTATAGCAAGACTATAGACTGCTCTATAGTCAAGACTATAGACTGCTCTATAGTCAAGACTATAGACTGCTCTATAGTCAAGACTATAGACTGCTCTATAGTCAAAACTATAGACTGCTCTATAGTCAAGACTATAGACTGCTCTATAGCATGACTATAGACTGCTCTATAGTCAAGACTATATATTGCTGTATAGTCAAGACTATAGACTGCTGTATAGCAAGAGTATAAACTGCTCTATAGCAAGGCTATACATTGCTCTATAGCAAGACTATAGATTGCTCTATAGTTAAGAATATAAACTGCTCTATAGTCAAGACTATAGACTGGTCTATAGTCATGACTATAAACTGCTCTATAGCAAGACTATAGATTGCTCTATAGCAAGACTATAGATTGATCTATAGTAAAGAATATAGACTGCTCTATAGTCTAGACTATATATTGCTCTATAGTCAAGACTATAGACTGCTCTATAGTCAAGACTACAGACTGCTCTACAGTCAAGACTACAGACTGCTTTATAGCAAGAATGTAGACTGCTCTATAGTCAAGACTATAGACTGCTATATAGTCAAGACTATAAACTGCTCTATAGTCAAGACTATAAACTAGTATATAGTCAGGACTATAGACTGCTCTATAGCAAGACTATAGACTGCTCTATAGTCAAGTATATAGACTGCTCGATTGTCAAGACTATAGACTGCTCTATAGTCAAGACTGTAGACTGCTGTATAGTCAAGACTATAGACTGCTCTATAGTCAAGACTATAGACTGCTCTATAGAAAAGACTGTAGACTGCTCTATAATCAAGACTATAAACTAGTATAATGTCAGGACTATAGACTGGTCCATAGACAAGTACACAAGCTGGTCACATTTTGCCAAAATTTTTAGTATATTTACATATGAACACGCAAAAATAAAAAATATATATTTTAGTAATTCAAGAAAGGAGTGCCTGTTGCCTCAACAATAATAAAAATATTACAAGGATATTTTTCCTCTCAATGACAAGTCTAAAAAAATACAACAAAAATATAAAATTTATAAATTTTCACAAATTTTATTAAATATTCAAGGCAAAACAAAAAACTTTCTTTTATTTGACCTTGACTAAAAAAAGTGAATAATGTATAACTGTTTGTCTAAGCTAAAAAACATATAATTTATTTTATTTAATTTAAAATACCAAAATGATCCTTATACCTACATATAAGATGTTGTATTTGTATAGTCGATGAAAATTTTCAAAGAAATTTGTCAAAATGTCTTATTTTGGCACTTTTGCAGCGTTTACCACTTATAAATTTTATTTATAAATCAAAGCAACAAAAAAAAAATCACAAATTAATACCGTCTAAAAAGAAATCCATTCAATTTCATATGAATTATTTGTACGGGTTGGGTTTTATTGTTGTTTTTTCTTTAAATTTAACTTTAGCTTCAAGTTTGTTGTTTAGATTTTTAATGATTGATATTGAAATGTCACGCAGACGCGCATGTGGTTAATGTAAATGTCTGTAATTCCTTTTTATTGTATTTTATTCGTATTTACAAATATACCATTTTACAAGTATGTGTGAGCGGGAATGTCTCATAGAGCCTTTAGGCACTGCTGCGGGTGTTTAATCACTCATTCAGTGTGTTCACATCCACTTACAATTTTTTGTATACACATACTTAAAAACATACATATGTATGTATTGAAGTATTGAAAATAAAATAAAAATTTGCTAAAAGCCATATATTTTTATGTCACACATATTTATTTATTTTTTACATATTTACATACCTTTATAGTATATATACTAACGTATGTGTAAATAAGTTAGTATAACGGTATAGAAAATAACAAATTTATTTGCCTTTTTACGACTTTGACAAGCAGTTGACAAATGTTTACGTTTCATATCAATATGTTTATATGTGTAACTTTACGTAAAGGATATCAGGAAAGTTTTCGGACAAAACAGAAACAGATTTAAAGTAAGTCACATATGTTGAATATTTTAAATTACCGCAATTTCGAATATAGTCAACGATTAGACCCTTATGTGTGTTACTTAAACAAGTACTTTAAAAGCAGTTTAATAGAAGAGGATATCAGCGCTCTATAAATAAATAAATTTTAAATAAATTTGGACCTTCAAATACATAGTATATCCGCTTACTTGAGAACGATCCTTGTAACCTAGACATCAGATTAATTTTATGTTATAAATACTCTAAACATATCAAAATCATTCGACGGGCATATAGTGTTTAATTGGTTTTGTTCTGAGGACTCTAAATACCCTGCATTCGACATTCCAGTTCATTATTTGAAGTATAATTTTTTAAAGGCATTTTGTAGACATTCTTTATAAGACAGACAACGGTTAAGAGTAAAAAATTATACATATATGAAGACTATAGACTGATCTATAGTCATGACTATATACTGATCTACATTTACAAATATATATTGATATATAGCGAATAGTATAGTCTCATCTATACTGAACACTTATCTAAATTCAATACAAAAGACTGATCTCTATATAATAAAGCTCATTCTATGTCATGACACGAATTTAGACTGACGTACATTCACTAATCTATAATCAAGACTAAAGACTGATCTATACCTAATGCTATAAACATTTTGAGGAGATTGATATATGTTTATGAAGACTATAGACTGATCTAGTGGCTTCTGGTAGGTTAGTGGTTAGTGTTCTAGTCTGGTAGACCAGAGGTGGTGAGTTCGAAGCTCCCCCGAGGCACTGGTTATGGAGCGCACAATAAGCCCGATAGAGGCCTAGGTGTATATCTTAGGATTTGATGTATATACATCCTGCATTCAAAATAACTAACATAGACTGATCTATAGTCAAGACTATAGACTAATCAACATTCACAAAAATATTGATCTATGTATGTATACTGATCTATAACGAAGACTATAGCCAGAACTATAGTGAAGACTTATTTAAAGTTAATATTAATGACTGATCTATAGGCCAGAATAAAGACTGGTCTACATTTATTAATCTATGATCGAAACTAAAGAGTGATCTATAACGAATGCTATCGGCTGATTTATAGGGTTGATATATGTATACTATACATATTGCATATTTAAGAATATAGTCATTTTATAGTCAAGAATATAGCCTGATCTATAGTAAAGATCGTGAGAAAGCTCTTAAAGTTTAATATCATTTTGTGGAAATTCATTATAAGACGGGCACCGGAAAAGATTTAAAACTGATTAAACTTAAGACTATTACAAATATAACTATAAGATTATTGCCTGATCTATATATATTGAAGTCTTATCTAAAGTCAATACTAAAGACTAATCTACCTATAGTAAAAACTGATCTATAGAAAATAATGTATATGGACCTACATAAACTAATCAATAATCAAGATTAAAAGCTATATCAAATACTATAGAATATACATAGATTGATATATAGTCATATACTGATCTATAGACATTTTATGAAGATTCATTATAAGACAGGCAACGGCAACGTGTTAAAAATTATATGTAAAAGCTATAGAGTGATCATCATTCCCAAATATATACTGGTCTAAATTCAAGACAATAAACTAATCTATGGCGATATATAGGCAATACTAAATACTGCTTAACATATAGTAAAGAAGGCAGGATTGCGAACAGATCTACATATATTCCAAATATAGAGTGATGTGTGTTCACATATACATACATATAAACTGATTTATAATCAGGACCAAAGATTAATCTATAGCGAATACTGATTTAGACTGATTTATAGTCGAAAATATAAACAGATCTATAGTCAAAATTAAGAAATATAGACTTTTCATTACATTGAGAACAAATCAGTTTTTTGCTGATAAAGGCTGTCAAAAGACTTCCTTTACACCCTGTATGTGTAACAAAATATTTGTTTGTTGCATGTTATTTAACATTTGTCTCTATGTGTTTGTTTGTGTGTAACTATGTATGTATGTTTCATGTCGTTTTTCATTCGTATAATGAATTTTACGTTATTTTGATAATAAATTTTTATGCCACACTTTCAGTGACATTCTAATAGAGGTAATTTTTATCCGACTCACTCTTTATTTCGAAACAAAATTTAAATGACGGTGTTTTATTAAGAAAACTCATGAAAAAAAGGAGTGAATTTTACAAATTGAATTTGAAATAAATAAATAATGTAAGATTGATGAAGACGAAACCAATACACACTTTAGCTAATGATGATGATTTCCATGAAGAGTCTTTAAGACATTTTAGACAAATCGAAAACATTTTAAATAAATAATTTGTAAAGTACATTTTCAAATAGATATTTTTAAGCAATTTAAAATAATGGCAAAGGAACTTTTATTAACACGATTTAAAATCAAGAATTGAAGAAAACTTTACTTGCACTATGGCATGATATTAGACATGACCATAACGGTATGAAAAATGAAATGCCTTAATTAGTATTTTAACGCTATTATTATTGACATTTCCTTAAACAAATCATGTTGCACCAAAATTGACAGCTTATAACCATATCCACTTTACACATTTTACACCCAATCGTAAACATTTATGGTAATTGCAAACAGGAATAAGAACATTGCTTCATGCCACTGATATTTCAATTGGTAACTGTTTATGTCAACTATTTATTGAAATGATTTTTCAATTAACTAAACAACTTAAAACTATTTAAAATCTCCTTAAAAATTAATTACATTCAGAGATTGATGGTTGTTAGCGTATATGTGTGTATATGTATGTGTAGTAGAAACTAGTTCAAGCATTGATTGATTTATTGTAATTTTTCCATTAGATGACAAGTTAAATTGAAAATTATCCATATGCAATTTTGACAAATAAATATTATAACGTGTATTTATCATGCGGATCGATTGACCAAACGGCTTTACTTTAAGCTCCATTTAGGTAATTTTTTGCTGTAGTATTTGTGTTGTATTTTTTTTTTCTCAACTTTTTGTTGTAGTATTATTTATTTCTTTTTTTTTTGTTTGTTTAAATAATCCTGCTGTTACAATGCCACTAAACATATTAGTCGAATTGTGACAACATAAATAAATAAAATGCAATAAAAAACACAAAACTGACTAAAAATGCATTTGCTAAAATACATCACAATGACAAACACCTGCTGAGTCAAAATATATGGAAAAATAATGCACATTATACATTTTTTGATGTGAGACCATATGAAGAACGAATAATATGTTCAGTCAGATAGACGTCCAGCCGGCCATTCAGCAATTTAGCCACTTAGCCAGGCCAAGAGACCTCAGTGCGATATTTATTGAGAAAATTATTTAATGCAGTTAACAAAAAGCATGTTACAAGTTGATTTTTTAATGGTATTATACGACAGGTTAGATCTCCTATATTTTAATTTAATTGCTACATTTTATACTAACTACTAGTTGGTAGTGTTCTAGTCTATAAATATGGTGGTTGTTGGTTCGAATGCTAACAGAGACTCTGGTAAAGAAACTAACAACAGATCCGATATATGTATAGTAATATTTAAATAATTCATTCTCATGTTTTACTTAATTCAAAAATCCATATAATTCCCATTTAGTTAAGATTAGTTTTGCAATAAGTAGTTGAGTTTACATACCCCAGAAGTTCGGTCAGACAGTCCCGAACTACATATTTAACCTACCACTTAGGGTTACCCCTAGACACCGACTGTCCAGGTGACTAGGTATTTTAACATGTGCTTGTCCTACGATGAAGTCAATCGTCACCCCATAGATTACGAAAAGACAAACAGGTTAGACGTTAGTGGAAATCACTGTCTTTTTCGGATGTATTGACTCTTTGTCGAAGTGTAGGGACGGTATCATCATATTCAATACATTTGTGTGTTTTAGTGTTAATGCGTATGTATTTTAGTGATTTAACTAAGTATTGATTTGAGTACGGATTACTCAATTCTTTTTTTGAGTATACACAGAGAGAAAAAGAAATATACCTACACGCCTGGTACCAAATTGACACCAAACTGTTCATAATTTTTCAATAACATCCGTTGTCAAAGTATATACAAACGTACGACAACACTATGTAATGTTGACAGCATTCCAACGATTCGTTGTCGAAATCTAAATTTTATACACATCCGTTGTCTAAATGTTAACAAACGTGGTAAGCTCACTATTGACAAACAATCCGTTGCCAATGGTGAGCTTACCATAGTGTTTCCCTACGTATATACTTTGACAACGGATGTTATTGGAAAATTATAAACTCTTTGGCGTTAATTTGGTACCAGGCGTGTATATTTCTTTTTCCCTCTGTGTACGTACTTTTCTACTACTTTTCTGAAATGTCGTCGAAGTGCTTTACGTGAACATTTACCTTGAAGTCCTAATCACATGACTCATTGCCGCCCATTTATGTATTTTATAGGCCGGTAGCTATTTTTGTATATGGTTTTGTCGGTCCATCCGCAAGCGCTTTGCTTAAATTCTCGATCTATCTAATCTCGGATCAATGCTGCCCCGTTGGTTAACTTCCGAGATCCAAAAATATCACTTCCGTTTACAACCACACAGATGCGATAGCATATGTTGATTCGGCAACAGTAACTAGAGCCGTAATCAGTAGACCGAAACGTGAATCCATCAAATAAGGCGAGGACTTGTTCTTACTCACAGAGAAAGCACTGTGATAAATCCGGTATGAACAGAGTAAACCCTGAAACATACCCGGACTAGGAAAGAAAATTCAATGGTATCACTTGTATAAGATACGTGCCCCCCGAGGGTAGCTCTTTAATAACCGGGACAAGACAAAGACCTGTGGTGTAATGGTTCCCGTGGTAACAGCATGTATGGTTCTCTGGTTCGACCCCATTTCACATTATTCCAAATAAAGGGCGAGGATACATTTCATCATCACTAGTTTATAGTCCCGACAGGCTAGAGGTACTCGTAGCTCCTCTCTCCCCCGGTATTGCAATAACACCAAGATGAGGGTCTTTCATCAAGGTAACATGGCCCTGGAGAGACTACTTTTCTAAAGGGTAAAAAATTTTAATTTGTAATCCATTTTTCTGAAAGATCGACGAAGAGTTGCTGTCCTAGGAAATGAATTGGATGCCTCCAAGAGTAGGACACTGATAAAGAAGATAGTCAATTGATTGCTCTTCACCCTGTTAACTACTTCTGCAGAAGGCATTATAGGGTAAACCAAATCTTCTTGTATGGTTGCCAAAATTATTGTTCCCGGTAATGACAGCAATCATGTTACTGTGCTAGATCTACTCAATTTCGGAAGTTATGCTGAGCTTTTTAACTTTCTTCCTTATGATATGGGTTCGTTTCGTACTCCACCCTGTCTGAGAAAATTGATAGAAATACAGAAGAAGTAATATACATACGTCAGTATCGGACAATCCCCGTACATCTGTCGGGAATTTGATTACAGCTTGACTGTGGATGAACATTTGAAAACCTCTATTCTTTATTCTGTAATACTTGAGCTAATTTGCTGCTTTTCATATAGCTGTTTTTTAACATATTGTTCACTAAAGTAAATTTGATTCCTAAATGTTATTCCCGAATGGATGGAGATTTGAGCTCCATATACATGGAAAGACTTTGTGAGAACTATTTTGCTCTAGTCTCTAGTTTTCGGAGATAGTTAAATCGATGTTTAGAGGGTTGAAGTATTTGGGAGTCAATTCTCGATATTAGAGAATTAATAAACTCGTTTATCCTTAAGGTTTATGTGGCCTATGTATTGGGTCTGAATTCTGTGATTAATGCTTAATAGCTAATAAGTGTGCTAGAATCCAAAAATAGAGAATGGTCGATGTTGTGTCTAAGCTTTCTAAGTTTATGTGTAGTGCTTTCCTCACAACAGTGACTATATTCGTTGCCCTATCCGAAATATTGTGTTTCCAGGATACTTCGCACTGTCAACCCTATTTAATAGGGGCAGCAGGCATGGGGGGATAATGTCTACATTTTGAAGATTCACCAATTACAATTACTTGTAATTGTAATTGAAGTTTATCCAATTACAATTATTTGTACTTGAAGTTTTGCCAATTACAATTACTTGTAATTGTAATAGAAGTTTTGCCAATTACAATTACTTCTAATTGTAATTGAAGAATTTCCAGTTACAATTACTTGTAATTGTAAATTTTGTTCCTTATAATTACATGTAATTTTGTAATTTGTAATACCTAAATTACAATTACAAGTAATTTTAATTGGAAACTTCAATTGCAATTACAAGTAATTGTAATTGGTAAAACTTCAATTACAATTACAAGTAATTGTAATTGGTTATTGGTCAATTACACATAAAAGTAATTGTAATTGGAAAAACTTCAATTACAATTATAAATAAACAATTACAAATAATTGTAATTGGTTATTTCTCAATTACACATTACAAGTAATTGTAATTGACCATATAGTGAATTACTTTGTGTAATCATTACCCCCCATGCCTGAGGGGCAGTGAGAAGCTATAAATTTTCCTCAGAAAAATACAATCTCATTTTTTTCGGATTTAGAGCCAGTCCACTCTCGACCCTTCAGTCTACTCATTATTTCAAGTACTTCT
This sequence comes from Lucilia sericata, assembly GCF_015586225.1. Taxonomy (NCBI): domain Eukaryota; kingdom Metazoa; phylum Arthropoda; class Insecta; order Diptera; family Calliphoridae; genus Lucilia; species Lucilia sericata. Next base: position 273,197 of record NW_023994194.1, read on the forward strand.
TCTATTCTTTGTGATACCGTTGCAGATTTAAACATTATACTGCTACAGCTACGACTTCTGCATAAGAAACGTGTTGTATTGCTGGGAATCCAATGTCCAAAACAAATCTTTTATTTCTGTCTTATTAACACTTTTCAGGAAGTAATTTGATTTAGTTGTTTAATTTTTACAAAAAGCAAAGTGTAAATGTTGTTTCAAATCGATTTGATGGTTCTCAGCTCGCGATTTAATAAAATGTAGGGTGCCACGAGTCTACTTTAATGTAAAACAATATTTAAAAACAGAGCAAAAATAACAATTGCTCACTATCAAGTTAATAAAGTTATGAATCAACTGTAAATGATGAATATTTAAGCTTTTAGACAACAACAGCAACAAAAACAAAACGCTGCATAAATTGTGTAAAACAAAAACAACTATAAGTAGAAATGCAGTACCGCCAAGAGGAGAAGAAGTAGAAAGAAGAAAATGTACTATTGTGCTAATGTGTCTTACACAGCTCCAGCTCTAAGGGGGGTTTGGCTTTTTATGTCCAGACCTCATGTGGGCTTAATACTCGTATATAAAGTATTGCGTTTTTTTTTGTACGTTTTTGTTGCTGTTGCGTTAATGGGTTGCACAAAAAACCAACAGGCCATAAATACTCGCAAATGCAAACATTTAACTCTTATTTTCACTGTTAACAAAGTTAACAATAATTTTGTTTTGTTTTTCACTCATCTCGTTTTTTTCAACTCTTACTCTGTTTACGCGTTACTTATTTCTGACTTATTTTAATATTTTCTTATTGTCTTTTTTTTCCTTTCTTTCACCCTCTCTATCTCTGTGTTCCGCGCGCAGTTATGGCGCCAGTTATGATTTAGCATCACGTCGCAAGAATGCTACACGAGAGTCGACGGCAACACTGAAGGCCTGGCTAAATGAACACATGAAAAATCCATATCCAACCAAAGGCGAGAAGATCATGCTGGCAATAATCACTAAAATGACTCTGACGCAGGTCTCCACATGGTTCGCCAATGCGCGCAGACGTTTGAAAAAAGAAAACAAAATGACATGGGAACCCAAGAATCGTACGGAAGACGAAGATGCTCTGGGCTCAGATGATGAGAAAGAACATGAAGATGATGCTAGAATACGTTCGACATCAAGTACAAGTGTAGCTGCATCTGCTGCTCCACTACAGACGCCAGCAATGCCAACGCTTAAACGTGTCGAATATGAGACGCATTTAAGTGCAACAGGTGGTAATGGCGCTATAGGCCTTAACAACAATGTGGCAAACAGTGGTGGTGGTGCTGTTGGTAGTGCCGGTGCATTGACTGGCGTGGGTGTTGCAACAGATCTCACTGGAAATCATCATCATCATAGTATTTCAGGATTAAGCACGCAAGTGAAAGGTAAAGTATAACTTTTTTAGATTGGCAAAATTTTGGTAAGTTATGAAAGAAAAGTTATTTTGTATTATTATTTCAAAATAACCGATTTAGGTAAATAACATTTTTATCTTCGTAACAGCGATTTTGATTCTCTCATTTTTGGAAATGTCTATGAAATGTTATTGTTTCTCAAGTCAATTAATTTATTATATCGAATTAGCCAAAGCCGTTTAAGCCTAAATTTGATTTCATTGTGTGAGGGACAGTGGAGTTGAAAGGTCCAGAGATCTTTTTCTATTCCCTTGTTCCAGGACAATGTTATGCTCTATAATTACTTATTCTGGGGATTTATCGGTGTTAATTATATTAGGTGCCGTATATGTCCATGGACGTTATGACAATTTTTCAAAGTGGGCTATTTTCAA